>NW_027455146.1:35000-44199 GCF_040206685.1 Ascaphus truei
CCCCACCCACACCCCCCCCCCCCACCCACACACCCACCCCCCCCAACCCCACACCCACCCCCCCACCCTCACACCCCCCCCCCCCACCCCACACTCCCACCCCCCCCCCACCCCACTCCCCCCCCCCCACCCACTTCCCCCCCCCCCAACCCACTCCCACCCCCCCCCCACCCCACTCCCCCCCCCCCCACACCCCACCCCTCCCCCCCACCCCTCCCCCCCCCCACCCACTCCCTCCCCCCCCTACCCACACTCCCTCCCCCCACCCACACACCCTCCCCCCCCACCCACTTCCCTCCCCCCCTACCCACTCACCCACCCCCCCCCACCACACACCCTCCCCCCCCCCACCTCTCTCCCTCCCCCCACCCACACTCCCACCCCCCTACCCCACCTTTCCCACCCCCCTACCCTCTTCCCTCCCCCTACCCTCATTCCCACCCCCCTACCCACATTCCCTCCCCCTCTACCTCTTCCCTCCCCCCCTACCCTCATTCCCTCCCCCCACCCTCTTTCCCTCCCCCCCTACCCACTTTCCCTCCCCCCTACCCTCTTCCCTCCCCCCCCTACCCACTTACCCTCCCCCCCTACCCACTTACCCCCCCCACCCTCTTTCCCTCCCCCCTACCCTCTTTCCTCCCCCCCTACCCTCTTTCCCTCCCCCCCTACCCTCTTTCCCTCCCCCCCTACCCTCTTTCCCTCCCCCCCTACCCTCTTTCCCTTCCCCCCCACCCTCTTTCCCTTCCCCCCTACCCTCTTTCCCCTCCCCCCTACCCTCTTCCCTCCCCCCCTACCCTCTTTCCCTCCCCCCCACCCTCTTTCCCTCCCCCTTTTCCCTCCCCCCTACCCTCTTTCCCTCCCCCCACCCCCTACCCTCTTTCCCTCCCCCCCTACCCTCTTTGCCTCCCCCTACCCTCTTTCCCTCCCCCCTACCCTCTTACCCTCCCCCCTACCCCTCTTTCCCTCCCCCCTACCCTCTTTGCCTCCCCCTACCCTCTTTCCCTCCCCCCCTACCCTCTTTCCCTCCCCCTCTACCCTCTTTCCCTCCCCCCTACCCTCTTTCCCTCCCCCTACCCTCTTTCCTCCCCCTACCCTCTTTCCCTCCCCCCTACCCTCTTTCCCCCCCCCTACTCTCTTTCCCTCCCCCTCCCCCCCTACCCCCCTACCCTCTCTCCCTCCCCCCCTACCCTCTTTCCCTCCCCCCTACCCTCTTTCCCTCCCCCCCACCCTCTTTCCCTCCCCCCCACCCTCTTTCCCTCCCCCCTTTTCCCTCCCCCCTCCCCCCTTTTCCCTCCCCCTACCCTCTTTCCCTCCCCCCCACCCTCTTTCCCTCTTTCCCTCCCCCTACCCTCTTTCCCTCCCCCCTACCCTCTTTCCCTCCCCCCACCCCCTTTCCCTCCCCCCTACCCTCTTTCCCTCCCCCCTACTCTCTTTCCCTCCCCCTCCCCTCTCTCCCTCCCCCCCTACCCTCTTTCCCTCCCCCCTACCCTCTTTCCCTCCCCCCTACCCTCTTTCCCTCCCCCCTACTCTCTTTCCCTCCCCTCCCCTCCTACCCTCTCTCCCTCCCCACCCTCTCTCCCTCCCCCCACCCTCTCTCCCTCCCCCCCACCCTCTCTCCTCCCCCCCCCCTCCCCCCCCCCTACCCTCTTTCCCTCCCCCCACCCTCTTTCCCTCTTTCCCTCCCCCCTACCCTCTTTCCCTCCCCCTACCCTCTTTCCCTCCCCCCACCCCCTTTCCCTCCCCCCTACCCTCTTTCCCTCCCCCCTACTCTCTTTCCCTCCCCCTCCCCTCTCTCCCTCCCCCCCTACCCTCTTTCCCTCCCCCCTACCCTCTTTCCCTCCCCCCTACCCTCTTTCCCTCCCCCCTACTCTCTTTCCCTCCCCCTACCCTCTCTCCCTCCCCCCACCCTCTCCCTCCCCCCCACCCTCTCTCCCTCCCCCCCACCCTCTCTCCCTCCCCCCCTACCCTCCCCAGAAATAGTAGACCAACCGGGCGTGGATATCTTTGGGCAGGTTTATAACCAGTGGAAGAACAAAGAGTGCGTTTGCCCCAACTGCAACCGCAGCATCGCCGCCTCCAGGTTCGCCCCGCACCTGGAGAAGTGCCTGGGCATGGGGCGCAACAGCAGCCGCATCGCTAACCGGAGGTATACACCCCGCGCGCACCGCCTCCCGCCCCTCCCCCCTCCCTCCCTCCCTCCCCCTCCCCCCCCCTCCCTCCCCCCGCACCTGGAGAAGTGCCTGGGCATGGGACGCAACAGCAGCCGCATCGCTAACCGCAGGTACGCACCCCGCGCGCACCGCCTCCCGCCCCTCCCCCCTCCCTCCCTCCCTCCCCCTCCCCCCCCCTCCCTCCCCCCGCACCTGGAGAAGTGCCTGGGCATGGGGCGCAACAGCAGCCGCATCGCTAACCGCAGGTACACACCCCCGCGCGCACCGCCTCCCCCCCCTCCCCCCCTCCCTCCCTCCCTCCCCCCTCCCCCCCCCTCCCTCCCCCCGCACCTGGAGAAGTGCCTGGGCATGGGACGCAACAGCAGCCGCATCGCTAACCGCAGGTACGCACCCCGCGCGCACCGCCTCCCCCCCCTCCCCCCTCCCCCTCCTCCCTCCCCCCCCCCCCCGCCCCCCGCACCTGGAGAAGTGCCTGGGGATGGGACGCAACAGCAGCCGCATCGCTAACCGCAGGTACGCACCCCGCGCGCACCGCCTCCCCCCCTCCCCCTCCCTACCCCCCCCCCCCCGCCCCCCGCACCTGGAGAAGTGCCTGGGGATGGGACGCAACAGCAGCCGCATCGCTAACCGCAGGTACACACCCCGCGCGCACCGCCTCCCCTCCTCCCCCCTCCCCCCCCTCCTCCCTCCCCCCCCCCCCCCGCCCCCGCACCTGGAGAAGTGCCTGGGCATGGGACGCAACAGCAGCCGCATCGCTAACCGCAGGTACACACCCCGCGCGCACCGCCTCCCCCCCCTCCCCCCTCCCTCCCTCCCTCCCCCTCCCCCCCCCTCCCTCCCCCCGCACCTGGAGAAGTGCCTGGGCATGGGACGCAACAGCAGCCGCATCGCTAACCGCAGGTACACACCCCGCGCGCACCGCCTCCCCCCTCCCCCTCCCTCCCCCCCTCCCCCTCCCCCCCTCCCCCCCCCCGCACCTGGAGAAGTGCCTGGGCATGGGACGCAACAGCAGCCGCATCGCTAACCGGAGGTACACACCCCGCGCGCACCGCCTCCCCTCCTCCCCCCTCCCCCTCCTCCCTCCCTCCCCCCGCCCCCCGCACCTGGAGAAGTGCCTGGGGATGGGACGCAACAGCAGCCGCATCGCTAACCGGAGGTACACACCCCGCGCGCACCGCCTCCCCTCCTCCCCCCTCCCCCTCCTCCCTCCCCCCCTCCCCCCCCCGCCCCCCGCACCTGGAGAAGTGCCTGGGGATGGGACGCAACAGCAGCCGCATCGCTAACCGCAGGTACACACCCCGCGCGCACCACCTCCCCTCCCTCCCTCCCTCCCTCCCCCTCCCCTCCTCCCCCCGCCCCCCGCACCTGGAGAAGTGCCTGGGCATGGGACGCAACAGCAGCCGCATCGCTAACCGCAGGTACACACCCCGCGCGCACCGCCTCCCCCCTCCCCCTCCCTCCCCCCCTCCCCCTCCCCCCCTCCCCCCCCCCCGCACCTGGAGAAGTGCCTGGGCATGGGACGCAACAGCAGCCGCATCGCTAACCGGAGGTACACACCCCGCGCGCACCGCCTCCCCCCCTCCCCCCTCCTCCCCCCTCCCTCCCCCCCTCCCCCCCCCCCCCGCACCTGGAGAAGTGCCTGGGCATGGGACGCAACAGCAGCCGCATCGCTAACCGCAGGTACACACCCCGCGCGCACCACCTCCCCTCCCTCCCTCCCTCCCTCCCCCTCCCCTCCTCCCCCCGCCCCCCGCACCTGGAGAAGTGCCTGGGCATGGGACGCAACAGCAGCCGCATCGCTAACCGCAGGTACACACCCCCGCGCGCACCGCCTCCCCCTCCCCCTCCCTCCCCCCCTCCCCCTCCCCCCCTCCCCCCCCCCCGCACCTGGAGAAGTGCCTGGGCATGGGACGCAACAGCAGCCGCATCGCTAACCGGAGGTACACACCCCGCGCGCACCGCCTCCCCCCCTCCCCCCTCCTCCCCCCCTCCCTCCCCCCCTCCCCCCCCCCCCGCACCTGGAGAAGTGCCTGGGCATGGGACGCAACAGCAGCCGCATCGCTAACCGGAGGTACACACCCCGCGCGCACCGCCTCCCCCCCTCCCCCCTCCCTCCCCCTCCCTCCCTCCCTCCCTCCCCCCCTCCCCCCCCCCCCGCACCTGGAGAAGTGCCTGGCATGGGACGCAACAGCAGCCGCATCGCTAACCGGAGGTACACACCCCGCGCGCACCGCCTCCCCCCCTCCCCCCTCCCTACCCCCCCCCCCCCCCGCACCTGGAGAAGTGCCTGGGCATGGGACGCAACAGCAGCCGCATCGCTAACCGCAGGTACGCACCCCGCGCGCACCGCCTCCCCCCCCTCCCCCCTCCCCCCCCTCCCTACCCCCCCCACCCCCCGCACCTTCTCTCTTCCCTCCCCCTCTCCTCTCTTCCCTCCCCCTCTCCTTCTCTCTTCCTTCTCTCTTCCCCCCTCTCCTTCTCCTCTTCCCCCCCCTCTCCTTCTCTCTTCCCCCCCTCTCCTTCTCTCTTCCCCCCCCCTCTCCTTCTCTCTTCTCCCCCTCTCCTTCTCTCTTCCCCCCCTCCTTCTCTCCCCCCTCTCCTTCACTCTTCCCCCCTCCTTCACACTCCCCCCCACTTCATCTCTCTTCCCCCCTCACTCCTTCTCTCTTCCCCCTCTCCTTCACACTTCCCCCCCCTCTCCTTCTCACTTCCCCCTCTCCTTCTCTCTTCCCCCCCTCTCCTTCTCTCTTCCCCCCCTCTCCTTCTCTCTTCCCCCCTCACCTTCTCTCTTCCCCCCCCTCTCCTTCTCTCTTCCCCCCCTCTCCTTCTCTCTTCCCCCCCTCTCCTTCTCTCTTCCCCCCCCTCTCCTTCTCTCTTCCCCCCCCTCTCCTTCTCTCTTCCCCCCCTCTCCTTCTCTCTTCCCCCCCTCTCCTTCTCTCTTCCCCCCCTCTCCTTCTCTCTTCCCCCCTCTCCTTCTCTCTTCCCCCCTCTCCTTCTCTCTTCCCCCCTCTCCTTCTCTCTTCCCCCCCTCTTCTTCTCTCTTCCCCCCCTCTCCTTCTCTCTTCCCCCCCGCTCCTTCTCTCTTCCCCACCCTCTCCTTCTCTCTTCCCCCCCTCTCCTTCTGTCTTCCCCCCTCTCCTTCTCTCTTCCCCCCCCCTCTCCTTCTCTCTCCCCCCCTCTCCTTCTCTCTTCCCCCCCCCCTCTCCTTCTCTCTTCCCCCCCCCCCTCTCCTTCTCTCTTCCCCCCCCTCCCCTTCTCTCTTCCCCCCCCCCTCCCCTTCTCTCTTCCCCCCCCTCTCCTTCTCTCTCCCCCCCCTCTCCTTCTCTCTTCCCCCCCTCTCCTTCTCTCTTTCCCCCCCCCCTCTCCTTCTCTCTTCCCCCCCCCCTCCTTCTCTCTTCCCCCCCCCTCCTTCTCTCTTCCCCCCCCCTCTCCTTCTCTCTTCCCCCCTCTCTCCTTCTCTCTTCCCCCCCCCTCTCTTCTCTCTTCCCCCCCTCTCCTTCTCTCTTCCCCCCCCTCTCCTTCTCTCTTCCCCCCCTCTCCTTCTCTCTTCCCCCCCCTCTCCTTTTCTCTCCCCCCCTCTCCTTCTCTCTTCCCCCCCCTCTCCTTCTCTCTTCCCCCCCCTCTCCTTCTCTCTTCCCCCCCCTCTCCTTCTCTCTTCCCCCCCCTCTCCTTCTCTCTTCCCCCCCCTCTCCTTCTCTCTTCCCCCCCTCTCCTTCTCTCTTCCCCCCCTCTCCTTCTCTCTTCCCCCCCTCTCCTTCTCTCTTCCCCCCCCTCTCCTTCTCTCTTCCCCCCTCTCCTTCTCTCTTCCCCCTCTCCTTCTCTCTTCCCCCCCCTCTCCTTCTCTCTTCCCCCCCCTCTCCTTCTCTCTTCCCCCCTCTCCTTCTCTCTCCCCCCCCCTCTCCTTCTCTCTTCCCCCCCTCTCCTTCTGTCTTCCCCCCCTCTCCTTCTCTCTTCCCCCCCCTCTCCTTCTCTCTCCCCCCCTCTCCTTCTCTCTTCCCCCCCTCTCCTTCTCTCTTACCCCCCCCCCTTCTCTCTTCCCCCCCCTCTCCTTCTCTCTCCCCCCCCTCTCCTTCTCTCTCCCCCCCCCTCTCCTTCTCTCTTTCCCCCCCCCTCTCCTTCTCTCTTCCCCCCCCCTCTCCTTCTCTCTTCCCCCCCCCCTCCTTCTCTCTTCCCCCCCCTCTCCTTCTCTCTTCCCCCCCTCTCTCCTTCTCTCTTCCCCCCCTCTCCTTCTCTCTTCCCCCCCTCTCCTTCTCTCTTCCCCCCCTCTCCTTCTCTCTTCCCCCCCCTCTCCTTCTCTCTTCCCCCCCTCTCCTTCTCTCCCCCCCCTCTCCTTCTCTCTCCCCCCCCTCTCCTTCTCTCTCCCCCCCTCTCCTTCTCTCTTCCCCCCCTCTGCTTCTCTCTTCCCTCCCCCTCTGCTTCTCTCTTCCCCTCTCCTTCTCTCTCCCTCCCCCTCTCCTTCTCTCTTCCCTCCCCCGCTCCTTCTCTCTTCCCATCCCCCTCTCCTTTTCTCTTCCCCCTCCTTCTCTCTTCCCCCTCCTTCTCTCTCCCCCCCCCTCTCCTTCTCTCTTCCCTCTTCCCCCCCTCTCCTTCTCTCTTCCCCCCTCTCCTTCTCTCTTCCCCCTCTCCTTCTCTCTCCCCCCCCTCTCCTTCACTCCCCCCCTCTCCTTCTCTCTTCCCCTCTCCCCCTTCCCCACCTCTCCTTCTCTCTTCCCCCCCTCTCCCCCTTCCCCCTCTTTCCTTCACTCCCCCCCCCCTCTCCTGGCTCCGTCAGTAACAGTGAGTTACTCGCTCCCCCAGAATCGCCAGCAGCAACAACATGAACAAGTCCGAGAGCGACCAAGAGGATAACGACGATGTTAACGATAACGACTGGTCATATGGATCGGAGAAGAAAGGGACATTCAATCCTTCCGGGGGTAATTATTACTCACGCTCACTCCAATGTGTGTCACTCAATCCGTCCCGGGGGTAATTATTACTCACGCTCACTCCAATGTGTGTCACTCAATCCGTCCGGGGGTAATTATTACTCACGCTCACTCCAATGTGTGTCATTCAATACGTCCCGGGGTAATTATTACTCACGCTCACTCCAATGTGTGTCATTCAATCCGTCCCGGGGTAATTATTACTCACGCTCACTCCAATGTGTGACATTCAATCCGTCCGAGGTAATTATTACTCACACTCCAATGTGTGTCACTCAATCCGTCCGGGGGTAATTATTACTCACGCTCACTCCAATGTGTGTCATTCAATCCGTCCGGGGGTAATTATTACTCACGCTCACTCCAATGTGTGTCACTCAATCCGTCCGGGGGTAATTATTACTCACGCTCACTCCAATGTGTGTCATTCAATCCGTCCGGGGGTAATTATTACTCACGCTCACTCCAATGTGTGACATTCAATCCGTCCGGGGGTAATTATTACTCACGCTCACTCCAATGTGTGTCACTCAATCCGTCCCGAGGTAATTATTACTCACGCTCACTCCAATGTGTGTCATTCAATACGTCCCGGGGTAATTATTACTCACGCTCACTCCAATGTGTGTCATTCAATCCGTCCCGGGGTAATTATTACTCACGCTCACCTCCAATGTGTGTCATTCAATCCGTCCCGGGGTAATTATTACTCACGCTCACTCCAATGTGTGTCACTCAATCCGTCCGGGGGTAATTATTACTCACACTCACTCCAATGTGTGTCATTCAATCCGTCCGGGGGTAATTATTACTCACGCTCACTCCAATGTGTGTCATTCAATCCGTCCGGGGGTAATTATTACTCACGCTCACTCCAATGTGTGTCACTCAATCCGTCCGGGGGTAATTATTACTCACGCTCACTCCAATGTGTGTCATTCAATCCGTCCGGGGGTAATTATTACTCACGCTCACTCCAATGTGTGACATTCAATCCGTCCGGGGGTAATTATTACTCACGCTCACTCCAATGTGTGTCACTCAATCCGTCCCGAGGTAATTATTACTCACGCTCACTCCAATGTGTGTCATTCAATCCGTCCGGGGGTAATTATTACTCACGCTCACTCCAATGTGTGACATTCAATCCGTCCGGGGGTAATTATTACTCACGCTCACTCCAATGTGTGACATTCAATCCGTCCGGGGGTAATTATTACTCACACTCACTCCAATGTGTGTCACTCAATCCGTCCGGGGGTAATTATTACTCACGCTCACTCCAATGTGTGTCATTCAATCCGTCCGGGGGTAATTATTACTCACGCTCACTCCAATGTGTGTCATTCAATCCGTCCGGGGTAATTATTACTCACGCTCCAATGTGTGTCATTCAATCCGTCCGGGGGTAATTATTACTCACGCTCACTCCAATGTGTGTCATTCAATCCGTCCGGGGTAATTATTACTCACGCTCACTCCAATGTGTGTCACTCAATCCGTCCGGGGGTAATTATTACTCACACTCACTCCAATGTGTGTCATTCAATCCGTCCGGGGGTAATTATTACTCACGCTCACTCCAATGTGTGTCACTCAATCCGTCCGGGGTAATTATTACTCACACTCACTCCAATGTGTGTCATTCAATCCGTCCGGGGTAATTATTACTCACGCTCACTCCATGTGTGTCACTCACTCCGTCCGGGGTAATTATTACTCACACTCACTCCAATGTGTGTCATTCAATCCGTCCTGGGGTAATTATTACTCACACTCACTCCAATGTGTGTCACTCAATCCGTCCGGGGGTAATTATTACTCACACTCACTCCAATGTAGTGTCATTCAATCCGTCCTGGGGGTAATTATTACTCACACTCACTCCAATGTGTGTCATTCAATCCGTCCGGGGTAATTATTACTCACGCTCACTTCCAATGTGTGTCATTCAATCCGTCCCGGGGGTAATTATTACTCACACTCACTCCAATGTGTGTCACTCATCCGTCCCGAGGTAATTATTACTCACACTCCAATGTGTGTCACTCAATCCGTCCCGAGGTAATTATTACTCACACTCACTCCTATGTGTGTCAT
>NW_027455147.1:0-44196 GCF_040206685.1 Ascaphus truei
GGTAGAGAGGACATAAAGGGACAGGGGGTAGAGAGAAAGGAGAAGGGTGTGTGTGTGAGAGAAAGGGGGGACACAGCGGGGTAGAGAGACATAAAGGAGAAGGGGTTGTGTGTGTGAGAGAAGGGGGGACACAGCGGGGTAGAGAGACATAAAGGAGAAGGGGTTGTGTGTGTGAGAGAAGGTGGGGACACAGCGGGGTAGAGAGACATAAAGGAGAAGGGGTTGTGTGTGTGAGAGAAGGGGGGACACAGCGGGGTAGAGAGACATAAAGGAGAAGGGGTTGTGTGTGTGAGAGAAGGGGGACACAGCGGGTAGAGAGACATAAAGGAGAAGGGGTGTGTGTGTGAGAGAAGGGGGGGACACAGCGGGGTAGAGAGACATAAAGGAGAAGGGGTTGTGTGTGTGAGAGAAGGGGGGACACAGCGGGGTAGAGAGACATAAAGGAGAAGGGGTTGTGTGTGTGAGAGAAGGGGGGACACAGCGGGGTAGAGAGACATAAAGGAGAAGGGGTTGTGTGTGTGAGAGAAGGGGGGGACACAGCGGGGTAGAGAGACATAAAGGAGAAGGGGTTGTGTGTGTGAGAGAAGGGGGGACACAGCGGGGTAGAGAGACATAAAGGAGAAGGGGTTGTGTGTGTGAGAGAAGGGGGGACACAGCGGGGTAGAGAGACATAAAGGAGAAAGGGGTTGTGTGTGTGAGAGAAGGGGGGACACAGCGGGGTAGAGAGACATAAAGGAGAAGGGGTTGTTGTGTGTGAGAGAAGGGGGGACACAGCGGGGTAGAGAGACATAAAGGAGAAGGGGTTGTGTGTGTGAGAGAAGGGGGGGACACAGCGGGGTAGAGAGACATAAAGGAGAAGGGGTTGTGTGTGTGAGAGAAGGGGGGACACAGCGGGTAGAGAGACATAAAGGAGAAGGGGTTGTGTGTGTGAGAGAAGGGGGGGACACAGCGGGGTAGAGAGACATAAAGGAGAAGGGGTTGTGTGTGTGAGAGAAGGGGGGGACACAGCGGGGTAGAGAGACATAAAGGAGAAGGGGTTGTGTGTGTTGAGAGAAGGGGGGACACAGCGGGGTAGAGAGACATAAAGGAGAAGGGGTTGTGTGTGTGAGAGAAGGGGGGACACAGCGGGGTAGAGAGACATAAAGGAGAAGGGGTTGTGTGTGAGAGAAGGGGGGACACAGCGGGGTAGAGAGACATAAAGGAGAAGGGGGTTGTGTGTGTGAGAGAAGGGGGGGACACAGCGGGGTAGAGAGACATAAAGGAGAAGGGGTTGTGTGTGTGAGAGAAGGGGGGACACAGCGGGGTAGAGAGACATAAAGGAGAAGGGGTTGTGTGTGTGAGAGAAGGGGGGGACACAGCGGGGTAGAGAGACATAAAGGAGAAGGGGTTGTGTGTGTGAGAGAAGGGGGGACACAGCGGGGTAGAGAGACATAAAGGAGAAGGGGTTGTGTGTGTGAGAGAAGGGGGGACACAGCGGGGTAGAGAGACATAAAGGAGAAGGGGTTGTGTGTGTGAGAGAAGGGGGCAGTTATGTGATATCATTTGTTTTATAAAAAAAAAATTTATGTGTCCCGGTTTTTACTTTTGGTCACCCCTAGAGGAGGGGGATACAGGGGGATATTGTGGGACATGAGGGAGAGGGAAAGGGATTGGAGACACGTGAGTAGAAAGAGGGCACAGAAGGGGCCACACAGGGGATTATCAGCATGGGGAGCACAGGAGGACACGGGGAGGGTCACTGGTACCACGCGTGAGGGGACCCTAACAGTGCATGAAATAGAGACAATGCCAGAGAAGTATTGGGTCGTGAGGTGAATGAGGGGTGAGAGGACTATTGCGGGGTCGGGGGAATATTGCGGGTTCAGGGGTTCAGAGGACTATTGCGGGGTCAGAGGGATATTGCGGGTTCAGGGGTTCAGAGGGACTATCGCGGGGTCGGAGGACTATCGCGGGGTCGGAGGACTATCGCAGGGTTGGAGGAGTATCGCGGGGTCGGAGGACTATCGCAGGGTCGGAGGACTATCGCGAGGTTGGAGAGAGTATCGCGGGGTCGGAGGGACTATCGCAGGGTCGGAGGACTATCGCGAGGTTGGAGGAGTATCGCGGGGTCGGAGGACTATCGCGGGGTCGGAGGACTATCGCAGGGTCGGAGGACTATCGCGGGGTCGGAGGACTATCGCGGGGGTCGGAGGAGTATCGCGGGGTCGGAGGACTATCGCGGAGGGATATTGTGGGGTGTTTTATATGATATGGGGCTGAAGGCCGCACATTGTATGAAAAAGATAGAAACTAAAAGGGACACATCAAGTCTGTCACTGCCACGGACCAGCAGAGACCTCTGTGTGTTTACTGTCACATACCTGTGTCACATGAACTCCTGAGTTTGGTGATGGGGTGCAGAGTTCAGATAAATCAGGGTTACTGCTTTGCCCATTAGGATACAGATACCTGCAGTGGAGCACAAATACACACATATACATATTTACTCTCACACACACACACACACACGCACGCACGCACGCACGCACACACACACACACACACGTTCTAACCCCAACTAAGAAAAAAGCTAAAATCAGCCTAACCAAGAGATAACTAAAATCAACCAACCGACAGGATCAACCAAACCAAGAGATAACTACCATCAACCCAAAACAAAGGATACATAACATCAACTCAACCAAGGGATAACTAGCAGCAATTTAACCAAGAGATAAATAAATATTATTATCCCAGCAAAGAGATAACTAACTAAATTCCAAACAAGAAATAACCAATATTAACCCAACAGAGATAACTAAACCAATAACCCAAACGAGAGAAATCTAACATCATCCAAGCCAAGAGATGATTACTGTAATTAAAATAATTCCAAATAAGAGATAACTGATATCATCCCACCCAAGAGATACTATCTCATGCCACCCAAGAGATACTAAACATCATCCCACCCAAGAAATACTAAACATCATCCCACCCAAGAGATACTATCTCATGCCACCCAAGAGATACTAAACATTATCCCACCCAAGAGATACTAAACATTATCCCACCCAAGTGATACTAAACATTATCCCACCCAAGAGATACTAAACATATCCCACCCAAGAGATACTATCTCATGCCAACCAAGAGATACTAAATATTATCCCACCCAAGAGATACTAAACATATCCCACCCAAGAGATACTAAACATAACCCACCCAAGAGATACTAAACATTATCCCACCCAAGAGATACTAAATATTATCCCACCCAAGAGATACTAAACATTATCCCACCCAAGAGATACTAAACATCATCCCACCCAAGAGATACTAAACATCATGCTACCCAAGAGATACTATCTCATCCCACCCAAGAGATACTAAACATTATCCCACCCAAGAGATACTGTACTAAACATTATCCCACCCAAGAGATACTAAACATTATCCCACCCAAGAGATACTAAACATATCCCACCCAAGAGATACTAAACATTATCCCACCCAAGAGATACTAAACATTATCCCACCCAAGAGATACTAAACATCATCCCACCCAAGAGATACTATCTCATCCCACCCAAGAGATACTAAACATTATCCCACCCAAGAGATACTAAACATTATCCCACCCAAGAGATACTAAACATTATCCCACCCAAGAGATACTAAACATATCCCACCCAAGAGATACTAAACATTATCCCACCCAAGAGATACTAAACATTATCCCACCCAAGAGATACTAAACATCATGCCACCCAAGAGATACTATCTCATCCCACCCAAGAGATACTAAACATTATCCCACCCAAGAGATACTAAACATTATCCCACCCAAGAGATACTAAACATCATCCCACCCAAGAGATACTAAACATATCCCACCCAAGAGATACTAAACATTATCCCACCCAAGAGATACTAAACATTATCCCACCCAAGAGATACTAAACATTATCCCACCCAAGAGATACTAAACATCATGCCAACCAAGAGATACTAAACATCATCCCACCCAAGAGATACTAAACATTATCCCACTCAAGAGATACTAAACATCATCCCACCCAAGAGATACTAAACATCATCCCACCCAAGAGATACTAAACATCATCCCACCCAAGAGATACTATCTCATGCCACCCAAGAGATACTAAACATCATCCCACCCAAGAGATACTAAACATCATCCCACCCAAGAGATACTAAACATCATCCCACCCAAGAGATACTATCTCATGCCACCCAAGAGATACTAAACATCATCCCACCCAAGAGATACTAAACATCATGCCACCCAAGAGATACTATCTCATCCCACCCAAGAGATACTAAACATCATCCCACCCAAGAGATACTATCTCATGCCACCCAAGAGATACTAAACATCATGCCACCCAAGAGATACTAAACATCATCCCACCCAAGAGATACTATCTCATGCCACCCAAGAGATACTAAACATCATCCCACCCAAGAGATACTAAACATCATGCCACCCAAGAGATACTTAACATCATGCCACCCAAGAGATACTAAACATCATGCCACCCAAAAGATACTAAACATCATCCCACCCAAGAGATACTAAACATCATGCCACCCAAGAGATACTATCTCATGCCACCCAAGAGATACTAAACATCATGCCACCCAAGAGATACTTAACATCATGCCACCCAAGAGATACTAAACATCATGCCACCCAAAAGATACTAAACATCATCCCACCCAAGAGATACTAAACATCATGCCACCCAAGAGATACTTAACATCATGCCACCCAAGAGATACTAAACTTCATGCCACCCAAAAGATACTAAACATCATCCCACCCAAGAGATACTAAACATCATGCCACCCAAGAGATACTATCTCATGCCACCCAAGAGATACTATCTCATGCCACCCAAGAGATACTAAACATTATCCCACCCAAGAGATACTATCTCATGCCACCCAAAAGATACTAAACATCATGCCACCCAAGAGATACTATCTCATGCCACCCAAGAGATACTATCTCATGCCACCCAAGAGATACTAAACATCATGCCACCCAAGAGATACTATCTCATGCCACCCAAGAGATACTAAACATCATCCCACCCAAGAGATACTAAACATTATCCCACCCAAGAGATACTAAACATCATCCCACCCAAGAGATACTAAACATTATCCCACCCAAGAGATACTATCTCATCCCACCCAAGAGATACTAAACATTATCCCACCCAAGAGATTCTATCTCATGCCAACCAAGAGATACTAAACATTATCCCACCCAAGAGATACTAAACATCATCCCACCCAAGAGATACTAAACATCATGCCACCCAAGAAATACTATCTCATGCCACCCAAGAGATACTATCTCATCCCACCCAAGAGATACTATCTCATGCCACCCAAGAGATACTAAACATCATCCCACCCAAGAGATTCTATCTCATGCCACCCAAGAGATACTAAACATCATCCCACCCAAGAGATACTAAACATTATCCCACCCAAGAGATTCTATCTCATGCCACCCAAGAGATACTAAACATATCCCACCCAAGAGATACTAAACATATCCCACCCAAGAGATACTAAACATTATCCCACCCAAGAGATACTAATCTCATGCCACCCAAGAGATACTAAACATTATCCCACCCAAGAGATACTAATCTCATGCCACCCAAGAGATACTAAACATCATCCCACTCAAGAGATACTAAACATCATCCCACTCAAGAGATACTAAACATCATCCCACCCAAGAGATACTAAACATCATGCCACCCAAGAGATACTATCTCATCCCACCCAAGAGATACTAAACATTATCCCACCCAAGAGATTCTATCTCATGCCAACCAAGAGATACTAAACATTATCCCACCCAAGAGATACTAAACATCATCCCACCCAAGAGATACTAAACATCATGCCACCCAAGAGATACTATCTCATCCCACCCAAGAGATACTAAACATTATCCCACCCAAGAGATTCTATCTCATGCCAACCAAGAGATACTAAACATCATCCCACCCAAGAGATACTATCTCATGCCACCCAAGAAATACTATCTCATGCCAACCAAGAGATACTAAACATCATCCCACCCAAGAGATACTAAACATATCCCACCCAAGAGATACTAAACATCATCCCACCCAAGAGATACTAAACATATCCCACCCAAGAGATACTAAACATCATCCCACCCAAGAGATACTAAACATCATCCCACCCAAGAGATACTAAACATTATCCCACCCAAGAGATACTATCTCATGCCACCCAAGAGATACTAAACATTATCCCACCCAAGAGATACTAAACACCATCCCACCCAAGAGATACTAAACATCATGCCACCCAAAAGATACTAAACATCATGCCACCCAAGAGATACTATCTCATGCCACCCAAGAGATACTATCTCATGCCACCCAAGAGATACTATCTCATGCCACCCAAGAGATACTAAACATCATGCCACCCAAAAGATACTAAACATCATGCCACCCAAGAGATACTATCTCATGCCACCCAAGAGATACTATCTCATGCCACCCAAGAGATACTAAACATTATCCCACCCAAGAGATACTATCTCATGCCACCCAAAAGATACTAAACATCATGCCACCCAAGAGATACTATCTCATGCCACCCAAGAGATACTATCTCATGCCACCCAAGAGATACTAAACATCATGCCACCCAAGAGATACTTAACATCATGCCACCCAAGAGATACTAAACATCATGCCACCCAAAAGATACTAAACATCATCCCACCCAAGAGATACTAAACATCATGCCACCCAAGAGATACTATCTCATGCCACCCAAGAGATACTATCTCATGCCACCCAAGAGATACTAAACATCATGCCACCCAAGAGATACTAAACATCATGCCACCCAAGAGATACTAAACATCATCCCACCAAAGAGATACTAAACATCATGCCACCCAAGAGATACTATCTCATGCCACCCAAGAGATACTATCTCATGCCACCCAAGAGATACTAAACATTATCCCACCCAAGAGATACTATCTCATGCCACCCAAGAGATACTAAACATCATGCCACCCAAGAGATACTATCTCATGCCACCCAAGAGATACTAAACATCATCCCACCCAAGAGATACTAAACATTATCCCACCCAAGAGATACTAAACATCATCCCACCCAAGAGATACTAAACATTATCCCACCCAAGAGATACTATCTCATCCCACCCAAGAGATACTAAACATTATCCCACCCAAGAGATACTATCTCATCCCACCCAAGAGATACTAAACATTATCCCACCCAAGAGATTCTATCTCATGCCAACCAAGAGATACTAAACATTATCCCACCCAAGAGATACTAAACATCATGCCACCCAAGAAATACTATCTCATGCCACCCAAGAGATACTATCTCATCCCACCCAAGAGATACTATCTCATGCCACCCAAGAGATACTAAACATCATCCCACCCAAGAGAATCTATCTCATGCCACCCAAGAGATACTAAACATCATCCCACCCAAGAGATACTAAACATTATCCCACCCAAGAGATTCTATCTCATGCCACCCAAGAGATACTAAACATATCCCACCCAAGAGATACTAAACATATCCCACCCAAGAGATACTAAACATTATCCCACCCAAGAGATACTAATCTCATGCCACCCAAGAGATACTAAACATTATCCCACCCAAGAGATACTAATCTCATGCCACCCAAGAGATACTAAACATCATCCCACCCAAGAGATACTAAACATCATCCCACTCAAGAGATACTAAACATCATCCCACTCAAGAGATACTAAACATCATCCCACCCAAGAGATACTAAACATCATGCCACCCAAGAGATACTATCTCATCCCACCCAAGAGATACTAAACATTATCCCACCCAAGAGATTCTATCTCATGCCAACCAAGAGATACTAAACATTATCCCACCCAAGAGATACTAAACATCATCCCACCCAAGAGATACTAAACATTATGCCACCCAAGAGATACTATCTCATCCCACCCAAGAGATACTAAACATTATCCCACCCAAGAGATTCTATCTCATGCCAACCAAGAGATACTAAACATCATCCCACCCAAGAGATACTATCTCATGCCACCCAAGAAATACTATCTCATGCCAACCAAGAGATACTAAACATCATCCCACCCAAGAGATACTAAACATATCCCACCCAAGAGATACTAAACATCATCCCACCCAAGAGATACTAAACATATCCCACCCAAGAGATACTAAACATCATCCCACCCAAGAGATACTAAACATTATCCCACCCAAGAGATACTATCTCATGCCACCCAAGAGATACTAAACATTATCCCACCCAAGAGATACTAAACACCATCCCACCCAAGAGATACTAAACATCATGCCACCCAAAAGATACTAAACATCATGCCACCCAAGAGATACTATCTCATGCCACCCAAGAGATACTATCTCATGCCACCCAAGAGATACTATCTCATGCCACCCAAGAGATACTAAACATCATGCCACCCAAAAGATACTAAACATCATGCCACCCAAGAGATACTATCTCATGCCACCCAAGAGATACTATCTCATGCCACCCAAGAGATACTATCTCATGCCACCCAAGAGATACTAAACATTATCCCACCCAAGAGATACTATCTCATGCCACCCAAAAGATACTAAACATCATGCCACCCAAGAGATACTATCTCATGCCACCCAAGAGATACTATCTCATGCCACCCAAGAGATACTAAACATCATGCCACCCAAGAGATACTTAACATCATGCCACCCAAGAGATACTAAACATCATGCCACCCAAAAGATACTAAACATCATCCCACCCAAGAGATACTAAACATCATGCCACCTAAGAGATACTATCTCATGCCACCCAAGAGATACTATCTCATGCCACCCAAGAGATACTAAACATCATGCCACCCAAGAGATACTAAACATCATGCCACCCAAGAGATACTATCTCATGCCACCCAAGAGATACTATCTCATGCCACCCAAGAGATACTAAACATCATGCCACCCAAGAGATACTAAACATCATGCCACCCAAAAGATACTAAACATCATGCCACCCAAGAGATACTATCTCATGCCACCCAAGAGATACTAAACATCATGCCACCCAAGAGATACTAAACATCATGCCACCCAAGAGATACTATCTCATGCCACCCAAGAGATACTAAACATCATGCCACCCAAGAGATACTATCTCATGCCACCCAAGAGATACTAAACATCATCCCACCCAAGAGATACTATCTCATGCCACCCAAGAAATACTATCTCATGCCAACCAAGAGATACTAAACATCATCCCACCCAAGAGATACTAAACATATCCCACCCAAGAGATACTAAACATCATCCCACCCAAGAGATACTAAACATATCCCACCCAAGAGATACTATCTCATGCCACCCAAGAGATACTAAACATTATCCCACCCAAGAGATACTATCTCATGCCACCCAAAAGATACTAAACATCATGCCACCCAAGAGATACTATCTCATGCCACCCAAGAGATACTATCTCATGCCACCCAAGAGATACTAAACATCATGCCACCCAAGAGATACTATCTCATGCCACCCAAGAGATACTAAACATCATCCCACCCAAGAGATACTAAACATTATCCCACCCAAGAGATACTAAACATCATCCCACCCAAGAGATACTAAACATTATCCCACCCAAGAGATACTATCTCATCCCACCCAAGAGATACTAAACATTATCCCACCCAAGAGATTCTATCTCATGCCAACCAAGAGATACTAAACATTATCCCACCCAAGAGATACTAAACATCATCCCACCCAAGAGATACTAAACATCATGCCACCCAAGAAATACTATCTCATGCCACCCAAGAGATACTATCTCATCCCACCCAAGAGATACTATCTCATGCCACCCAAGAGATACTAAACATCATCCCACCCAAGAGATTCTATCTCATGCCACCCAAGAGATACTAAACATCATCCCACCCAAGAGATACTAAACATTATCCCACCCAAGAGATTCTATCTCATGCCACCCAAGAGATACTAAACATATCCCACCCAAGAGATACTAAACATATCCCACCCAAGAGATACTAAACATTATCCCACCCAAGAGATACTAATCTCATGCCACCCAAGAGATACTAAACATTATCCCACCCAAGAGATACTAATCTCATGCCACCCAAGAGATACTAAACATCATCCCACTCAAGAGATACTAAACATCATCCCACTCAAGAGATACTAAACATCATCCCACCCAAGAGATACTAAACATCATGCCACCCAAGAGATACTATCTCATCCCACCCAAGAGATACTAAACATTATCCCACCCAAGAGATTCTATCTCATGCCAACCAAGAGATACTAAACATTATCCCACCCAAGAGATACTAAACATCATCCCACCCAAGAGATACTAAACATCATGCCACCCAAGAGATACTATCTCATCCCACCCAAGAGATACTAAACATTATCCCACCCAAGAGATTCTATCTCATGCCAACCAAGAGATACTAAACATCATCCCACCCAAGAGATACTATCTCATGCCACCCAAGAAATACTATCTCATGCCAACCAAGAGATACTAAACATCATCCCACCCAAGAGATACTAAACATATCCCACCCAAGAGATACTAAACATCATCCCACCCAAGAGATACTAAACATATCCCACCCAAGAGATACTAAACATCATCCCACCCAAGAGATACTAAACATCATCCCACCCAAGAGATACTAAACATTATCCCACCCAAGAGATACTATCTCATGCCACCCAAGAGATACTAAACATTATCCCACCCAAGAGATACTAAACACCATCCCACCCAAGAGATACTAAACATCATGCCACCCAAAAGATACTAAACATCATGCCACCCAAGAGATACTATCTCATGCCACCCAAGAGATACTATCTCATGCCACCCAAGAGATACTATCTCATGCCACCCAAGAGATACTAAACATCATGCCACCCAAAAGATACTAAACATCATGCCACCCAAGAGATACTATCTCATGCCACCCAAGAGATACTATCTCATGCCACCCAAGAGATACTAAACATTATCCCACCCAAGAGATACTATCTCATGCCACCCAAAAGATACTAAACATCATGCCACCCAAGAGATACTATCTCATGCCACCCAAGAGATACTATCTCATGCCACCCAAGAGATACTAAACATCATGCCACCCAAGAGATACTTAACATCATGCCACCCAAGAGATACTAAACATCATGCCACCCAAAAGATACTAAACATCATCCCACCCAAGAGATACTAAACATCATGCCACCCAAGAGATACTATCTCATGCCACCCAAGAGATACTATCTCATGCCACCCAAGAGATACTAAACATCATGCCACCCAAGAGATACTAAACATCATGCCACCCAAGAGATACTAAACATCATCCCACCAAAGAGATACTAAACATCATGCCACCCAAGAGATACTATCTCATGCCACCCAAGAGATACTATCTCATGCCACCCAAGAGATACTAAACATTATCCCACCCAAGAGATACTATCTCATGCCACCCAAGAGATACTAAACATCATGCCACCCAAGAGATACTATCTCATGCCACCCAAGAGATACTAAACATCATCCCACCCAAGAGATACTAAACATTATCCCACCCAAGAGATACTAAACATCATCCCACCCAAGAGATACTAAACATTATCCCACCCAAGAGATACTATCTCATCCCACCCAAGAGATACTAAACATTATCCCACCCAAGAGATACTATCTCATCCCACCCAAGAGATACTAAACATTATCCCACCCAAGAGATTCTATCTCATGCCAACCAAGAGATACTAAACATTATCCCACCCAAGAGATACTAAACATCATGCCACCCAAGAAATACTATCTCATGCCACCCAAGAGATACTATCTCATCCCACCCAAGAGATACTATCTCATGCCACCCAAGAGATACTAAACATCATCCCACCCAAGAGAATCTATCTCATGCCACCCAAGAGATACTAAACATCATCCCACCCAAGAGATACTAAACATTATCCCACCCAAGAGATTCTATCTCATGCCACCCAAGAGATACTAAACATATCCCACCCAAGAGATACTAAACATATCCCACCCAAGAGATACTAAACATTATCCCACCCAAGAGATACTAATCTCATGCCACCCAAGAGATACTAAACATTATCCCACCCAAGAGATACTAATCTCATGCCACCCAAGAGATACTAAACATCATCCCACCCAAGAGATACTAAACATCATCCCACTCAAGAGATACTAAACATCATCCCACTCAAGAGATACTAAACATCATCCCACCCAAGAGATACTAAACATCATGCCACCCAAGAGATACTATCTCATCCCACCCAAGAGATACTAAACATTATCCCACCCAAGAGATTCTATCTCATGCCAACCAAGAGATACTAAACATTATCCCACCCAAGAGATACTAAACATCATCCCACCCAAGAGATACTAAACATTATGCCACCCAAGAGATACTATCTCATCCCACCCAAGAGATACTAAACATTATCCCACCCAAGAGATTCTATCTCATGCCAACCAAGAGATACTAAACATCATCCCACCCAAGAGATACTATCTCATGCCACCCAAGAAATACTATCTCATGCCAACCAAGAGATACTAAACATCATCCCACCCAAGAGATACTAAACATATCCCACCCAAGAGATACTAAACATCATCCCACCCAAGAGATACTAAACATATCCCACCCAAGAGATACTAAACATCATCCCACCCAAGAGATACTAAACATTATCCCACCCAAGAGATACTATCTCATGCCACCCAAGAGATACTAAACATTATCCCACCCAAGAGATACTAAACACCATCCCACCCAAGAGATACTAAACATCATGCCACCCAAAAGATACTAAACATCATGCCACCCAAGAGATACTATCTCATGCCACCCAAGAGATACTATCTCATGCCACCCAAGAGATACTATCTCATGCCACCCAAGAGATACTAAACATCATGCCACCCAAAAGATACTAAACATCATGCCACCCAAGAGATACTATCTCATGCCACCCAAGAGATACTATCTCATGCCACCCAAGAGATACTATCTCATGCCACCCAAGAGATACTAAACATTATCCCACCCAAGAGATACTATCTCATGCCACCCAAAAGATACTAAACATCATGCCACCCAAGAGATACTATCTCATGCCACCCAAGAGATACTATCTCATGCCACCCAAGAGATACTAAACATCATGCCACCCAAGAGATACTTAACATCATGCCACCCAAGAGATACTAAACATCATGCCACCCAAAAGATACTAAACATCATGCCACCCAAAAGATACTAAACATCATGCCACCCAAGAGATACTATCTCATGCCACCCAAGAGATACTATCTCATGCCACCCAAGAGATACTAAACATCATGCCACCCAAGAGATACTTAACATCATGCCACCCAAGAGATACTAAACATCATGCCACCCAAAAGATACTAAACATCATCCCACCCAAGAGATACTAAACATCATGCCACCTAAGAGATACTATCTCATGCCACCCAAGAGATACTATCTCATGCCACCCAAGAGATACTAAACATCATGCCACCCAAGAGATACTAAACATCATGCCACCCAAGAGATACTATCTCATGCCACCCAAGAGATACTATCTCATGCCACCCAAGAGATACTATCTCATGCCACCCAAGAGATACTAAACATCATGCCACCCAAGAGATACTAAACATCATGCCACCCAAAAGATACTAAACATCATGCCACCCAAGAGATACTATCTCATGCCACCCAAGAGATACTAAACATCATGCCACCCAAGAGATACTAAACATCATGCCACCCAAGAGATACTATCTCATGCCACCCAAGAGATACTAAACATCATGCCACCCAAGAGATACTAAACATCATCCCACCCAAGAGATACTAAACATCATGCCACCCAAGAAATACTATTACAAAGTGCAGGTGCAATACAGGCGCTAAACCCTAAGGCCAGGGCCATGGTCAAAAAGACCGCACTGAGCCGCGCTGAGGGGAAACATCACCCTTAAAGAGCACAGCTTTAGACGGCGCTTCCGCAGGCGTGCACAGGCGTGCGGAGGCTTGTGGAATTGCAGCCAACAGCACAATTTCATTTTTCCCGCTGAGGGAAGCGCAGGGCCAGTCACGTGACCGCCAAAAGCCAATGGCAGTCCATGACGTCGGTGCCGTGACGTGCTAGCCCGCCTCCCACCCGTGTCACAAGCGCGCACGCTGACGCTCATGCAGGGACACAAAAAAGCTCCTGCTTGAGCAGGAGAGCATGAGCGTCAGCGCTGCTCAGCGCTGTTAATGTCACCATGTCCGAAGGCTAAGGCTGCGCTTATAGTGCTGCCGATGGCGACGGCGATACGATGGGGGACGTCACCCGTCGCCACCGGTGAAAGTTATCTTTCGCCGGTCGGCCGCATCGTGGGATTCCCGCAATTTGATTTGTTCAACGGCCGTCACGTGACTTTCCTTACACGTTATACCAGAGAAGCAGGCAGTATAGAAAAGATCATTAGTAAACATTGGGATATTGTCAAGAACGATCCAGTTCTAGGGATAAGTATCCCGGAGAAACCCAATGTTATATTTCAAAAAGCCTGTAATCTTAATAATAAATTGGCACCTATCGCAATAAGGAAGAAGTAGAATAATCAAAATAGCGGTTACAACACAGCAAAGGTGTTTTTGGTTACAGATTGTGTAGGGCCTGTCAAGGGGGCGAGAGGGAATTAGCCCCCGCATCAGCTAACGAGTAACAAATGAAATGATAAATAAAGTAGAAAATCATGAGGTGCAAATAGGGAACTGGAAGAGCTAAACAAGAAGACACCCCAAGGAATGCACTCACAATGATCAATGGAAATGATGGAAACATATAAAATATGACTATTTATTATATATAATGATAAAAAATGATTGTAAAGAGCGATGTGGTAACAAGGTTCAAGACCAGTCCCTAAGGACACACCAATTGAAAACGTCAAACATATAAAACATGTGGAAGATACCTAAGGCAACTCTAGTCCATTAAAAGCCACATGGTGGCTAAATTTGTCCATAAATATGTTCCTATGGAGAGAAGTAATGACACTAAGTATCTCCCACTACTATCTGAAAAAATACCAGCACTGGTTCCAAAGAAACAAGAGGGACAAGAAAGTCTGTCCCAGATAGATGGACCTAACACACAAACTAGTGTGCCAAATAATAGGACATTATAACAGACGAACATTAAATCACTAAACGGACATAACTTGGTGGGAAGAGAAACATACAGATACATAAATAAATCTGCGTTAAATCCTACAAAAGGGCTGGCACAAAGTATGCATCCGTACAGCCCAGGGGCACGGGTCAAGGACCGTATCCAGTGTACAGCCTCTTAAAATAACCTCTGAAAGTTCAGCAATAATAAGTATAATGAACAACATATATACAGGATTATTATATAAGGATCACAATGGTGGTACAGTATGTCTCACATACAACAGCCAGTGTCATAAGATGGTAAAAACAGCAATAACACATAATAAGTGAGGCTGAGTCAGGTGTGGCTGCTCTGAATCCACAAGCTAACGACAGACAAATACAATGATGGAATAAAACCCATTAAATAAAGAGTGTCCCGAGTCTGGCAATATCAGCACAAATGACCGGCTGCATGGGAGATAGCCACAATGAGCATGACTGGCTGCAGAGGAGATAGCCACAATGAGCATGACCGGCTGCAGAGGAGATAGCCACAATGAGCATGACTGGCTGCAGAGGAGATAGCCACAATGAGCATGACCGGCTGCAGAGGAGATAGCCACAATGAGCATGACTGGCTGCAGAGGAGATAGCCACAATGAACATGACCGGCTGCATGGGAGATAGCCACAATGAGCATGACTGGCTGCAGAGGAGATAGCCACAATGAGCATGACCGGCTGCAGAGGAGATAGCCACAATGAGCATGACCGGCTGCAGAGGAGATAGCCACAATGAGCATGACCGGCTGCATGGGAGATAGCCACAATGAGCATGACCGGCTGCATGGGAGAAAGCCACAATGAGCATGACCGGCTGCAGAGGAGATAGCCACAATGAGCATAACCGGCTGCATAGGAGATAGCCACAATGAGCATGACCGGCTGCAGAGGAGATAGCCACAATGAGCATGACCGGATGCATGGGAGAAAGCCACAATGAGCATGACCGGCTGCAGAGGAGATAGCCACAATGAGCATGACCGGCTACAGAGGAGATAGCCACAATGAGCATGACCGGCTGCAGAGGAGATAGCCACAATGAGCATGACCGGCTGCATAGGAGATAGCCACAATGAGCATGACCGGCTGCATGGGAGATAGCCACAATGAGCATGACTGGCTGCAGAGGAGATAGCCACAATGAGCATGACTGGCTGCAGAGGAGATAGCCACAATGAGCATGACCGGCTACAGAGGAGATAGCCACAATGAGCATGACTGGCTGCAGAGGAGATAGCCACAATGAGCATGACCGGCTGCATGGGAGATAGCCACAATGAGCATGACCGGCTGCATGGGAGATAGCCACAATGAGCATGACCGGCTGCATAGGAGATAGCCACAATGAGCATGACTGGCTGCAGAGGAGATAGCCACAATGAGCATGACCGGCTGCAGAGCAGATAGCCACAATGAGCATGACCGGCTACAGAGGAGATAGCCACAATGAGCATGCATGGCTGCAGAGGAGATAGCCACAATGAGCATGACCGGCTGCATGGGAGATAGCCACAATGAGCATGACCGGCTGCATGGGAGATAGCCACAATGAGCATGACCGGCTGCATGGGAGATAGCCACAATGAGCATGACCGGCTGCAGAGGAGATAGCCACAATGAGCATGACCGGCTGCATGGGAGATAGCCACAATGAGCATGCCTGGCTGCAGAGGAGATAGCCACAATGAGCATGACCGGCTGCAGAGGAGATAGCCACAATGAGCATGACCGGCTACAGAGGAGATAGCCACAATGAGCATGACTGGCTGCATGGGAGATAGCCACAATGAGCATGACCGGCTGCAGAGGAGATAGCCACAATGAGCATGACCGGCTGCATGGGAGATAGCCACAATGAGCATGACCGGCTGCAGAGGAGATAGCCACAATGAGCATGACCGGCTGCATGGGAGATAGCCACAATGAGCATGACCGGCTGCATAGGAGATAGCCACAATGAGCATGACCGGCTGCAGAGGAGATAGCCACAATGAGCATGACCGGCTGCATAGGAGATAGCCACAATGAGCATGACCGGCTGCATGGGAGATAGCCACAATGAGCAAGACCGTCTGCATGGGAGATAGCCACAATGAGCATGACCGGCTGCATGGGAGATAGCCACAATGAGCATGCCTGGCTGCAGAGGAGATAGCCACAATGAGCATGACCGGCTGCAGAGGAGATAGCCACAATGAGCATGACCGGCTACAGAGGAGATAGCCACAATGAGCATGACCGGCTGCATGGGAGATAGCCACAATGAGCATGACCGGCTGCAGAGGAGATAGCCACAATGAGCATGACCGGCTGCATGGGAGATAGCCACAATGAGCATGACCGGCTGCAGAGGAGATAGCCACAATGAGCATGACCGGCTGCAGAGGAGATAGCCACAATGAGCATGACCGGCTGCAGAGGAGATAGCCACAATGAGCATGACCGGCTGCATGGGAGATAGCCACAATGAG
Source organism: Ascaphus truei (assembly GCF_040206685.1). Lineage (NCBI taxonomy): Eukaryota > Metazoa > Chordata > Amphibia > Anura > Ascaphidae > Ascaphus > Ascaphus truei. The sequence goes on from NW_027455147.1 coordinate 17,916, forward strand.
CATGACCGGCTGCATGGGAGAAAGCCACAATGAGCATGACCGGCTGCAGAGGAGATAGCCACAATGAGCATAACCGGCTGCATAGGAGATAGCCACAATGAGCATGACCGGCTGCAGAGGAGATAGCCACAATGAGCATGACCGGATGCATGGGAGAAAGCCACAATGAGCATGACCGGCTGCAGAGGAGATAGCCACAATGAGCATGACCGGCTACAGAGGAGATAGCCACAATGAGCATGACCGGCTGCAGAGGAGATAGCCACAATGAGCATGACCGGCTGCATAGGAGATAGCCACAATGAGCATGACCGGCTGCATGGGAGATAGCCACAATGAGCATGACTGGCTGCAGAGGAGATAGCCACAATGAGCATGACTGGCTGCAGAGGAGATAGCCACAATGAGCATGACCGGCTACAGAGGAGATAGCCACAATGAGCATGACTGGCTGCAGAGGAGATAGCCACAATGAGCATGACCGGCTGCATGGGAGATAGCCACAATGAGCATGACCGGCTGCATGGGAGATAGCCACAATGAGCATGACCGGCTGCATAGGAGATAGCCACAATGAGCATGACTGGCTGCAGAGGAGATAGCCACAATGAGCATGACCGGCTGCAGAGCAGATAGCCACAATGAGCATGACCGGCTACAGAGGAGATAGCCACAATGAGCATGCATGGCTGCAGAGGAGATAGCCACAATGAGCATGACCGGCTGCATGGGAGATAGCCACAATGAGCATGACCGGCTGCATGGGAGATAGCCACAATGAGCATGACCGGCTGCATGGGAGATAGCCACAATGAGCATGACCGGCTGCAGAGGAGATAGCCACAATGAGCATGACCGGCTGCATGGGAGATAGCCACAATGAGCATGCCTGGCTGCAGAGGAGATAGCCACAATGAGCATGACCGGCTGCAGAGGAGATAGCCACAATGAGCATGACCGGCTACAGAGGAGATAGCCACAATGAGCATGACTGGCTGCATGGGAGATAGCCACAATGAGCATGACCGGCTGCAGAGGAGATAGCCACAATGAGCATGACCGGCTGCATGGGAGATAGCCACAATGAGCATGACCGGCTGCAGAGGAGATAGCCACAATGAGCATGACCGGCTGCATGGGAGATAGCCACAATGAGCATGACCGGCTGCATAGGAGATAGCCACAATGAGCATGACCGGCTGCAGAGGAGATAGCCACAATGAGCATGACCGGCTGCATAGGAGATAGCCACAATGAGCATGACCGGCTGCATGGGAGATAGCCACAATGAGCAAGACCGTCTGCATGGGAGATAGCCACAATGAGCATGACCGGCTGCATGGGAGATAGCCACAATGAGCATGCCTGGCTGCAGAGGAGATAGCCACAATGAGCATGACCGGCTGCAGAGGAGATAGCCACAATGAGCATGACCGGCTACAGAGGAGATAGCCACAATGAGCATGACCGGCTGCATGGGAGATAGCCACAATGAGCATGACCGGCTGCAGAGGAGATAGCCACAATGAGCATGACCGGCTGCATGGGAGATAGCCACAATGAGCATGACCGGCTGCAGAGGAGATAGCCACAATGAGCATGACTGGCTGCATGGGAGATAGCCACAATGAGCATGACTGGCTGCAGAGGAGATAGCCACAATGAGCATGACCGGCTGCATAGGAGATAGTCACAATGAGCATGACCGGCTGCAGAGGAGATAGCCACAATGAGCATGACCGGCTGCAGGGGAGATAGCCACAATGAGCATGACCGGCTGCATAGGAGATAGCCACAATGAGCATGACCGGCTGCATAGGAGATAGTCACAATGAGCATGACCGGCTGCATAGGAGATAGCCACAATGAGCATGACTGGCTGCATGGGAGATAGCCACAATGAGCATGACCGGCTGCAGGGGAGATAGCCACAATGAGCATGACTGGCTGCAGAGGAGATAGCCACAATGAGCATGACCGGCTGCAGAGGAGATAGCCACAATGAGCATGACCGGCTGCATGGGAGATAGCCACAATGAGCATGACCGGCTGCAGAGGAGATAGCCACAATGAGCATGACCGGCTGCATGGGAGATAGCCACAATGAGCATGACCGGCTGCAGAGGAGATAGCCACAATGAGCATGACCGGCTGCATGGGAGATAGCCACAATGAGCATGACTGGCTGCAGAGGAGATAGCCACAATGAGCATGGCCGGCTGCATGGGAGATAGCCACAATGAGCATGACTGGCTGCAGAGGAGATAGCCACAATGAGCATGACCGGCTGCAGAGGAGATAGCCACAATGAGCATGACCGGCTGCATGGGAGATAGCCACAATGAGCATGACCGGCTGCAGAGGAGATAGCCACAATGAGCATGACCGGCTGCAGAGGAGATAGCCACAATGAGCATGACCGGCTGCATGGGAGATAGCCACAATGAGCATGACCGGCTGCATAGGAGATAGCCACAATGAGCATGACCGGCTGCAGAGGAGATAGCCACAATGAGCATGACCGGCTGCATAGGAGATAGCCACAATGAGCATGACCGGCTGCATGGGAGATAGCCACAATGAGCAAGACCGGCTGCATGGGAGATAGCCACAATGAGCATGACCGGCTGCATGGGAGATAGCCACAATGAGCATGCCTGGCTGCAGAGGAGATAGCCACAATGAGCATGACCGGCTGCAGAGGAGATAGCCACAATGAGCATGACCGGCTACAGAGGAGATAGCCACAATGAGCATGACCGGCTGCATGGGAGATAGCCACAATGAGCATGACCGGCTGCAGAGGAGATAGCCACAATGAGCATGACCGGCTGCATGGGAGATAGCCACAATGAGCATGACCGGCTGCAGAGGAGATAGCCACAATGAGCATGACTGGCTGCATGGGAGATAGCCACAATGAGCATGACTGGCTGCAGAGGAGATAGCCACAATGAGCATGACCGGCTGCATAGGAGATAGTCACAATGAGCATGACCGGCTGCAGAGGAGATAGCCACAATGAGCATGACCGGCTGCAGGGGAGATAGCCACAATGAGCATGACCGGCTGCATAGGAGATAGCCACAATGAGCATGACCGGCTGCATAGGAGAAAGTCACAATGAGCATGACCGGCTGCATAGGAGATAGCCACAATGAGCATGACTGGCTGCAGAGGAGATAGCCACAATGAGCATGACCGGCTGCAGAGGAGATAGCCACAATGAGCATGACCGGCTGCATAGGAGATAGCCACAATGAGCATGACTGGCTGCAGAGGAGATAGCCACAATGAGCATGACCGGCTGCAGAGGAGATAGCCACAATGAGCATGACCGGCTGCAGAGGAGATAGCCACAATGAGCATGACCGGCTGCATGGGAGATAGCCACAATGAGCATGACTGGCTGCATGGGAGATAGGCACAATGAGCATGACTGGCTGCAGAGGAGATAGCCACAATGAGCATGACTGGCTGCATGGGAGATAGCCACAATGACCATGACCGGCTGCATGGGAGATAGCCACAATGAGCATGACCGGCTGCATGGAGATAGCCACAATGAGCATGACTGGCTGCAGAGGAGATAGCCACAATGAGCATGACCGGCTGCATGGGAGATAGACACAATGAGCATGACCGGCTGCAGAGGAGATAGCCACAATGAGCATGACTGGCTGCATGGGAGATAGCCACAATGAGCATGACCGGCTGCAGAGATAGCCACAATGAGCATGACTGGCTGCAGAGGAGATAGCCACAATGAGCATGACCGGCTGCATGGGAGATAGCCACAATGAGCATGACTGGCTGCATGGGAGATAGCCACAATGAGCATGACTGGCTGCATGGGAGATAGCCACAATGAGCATGACTGGCTGCAGAGGAGATAGCCACAATGAGCATGACCGGCTGCATGGGAGATAGCCACAATGAGCATGACCGGCTGCATGGGAGATAGCCACAATGAGCATGGCCGGCTGCATGGGAGATAGCCACAATAAGCATGGCCGGCTGCATGGGAGATAGCCACAATGAGCATGACCGGCTGCATAGGAGATAGCCACAATGAGCATGACTGGCTGCAGAGGAGATAGCCACAATGAGCATGACCGGCTGCAGAGGAGATAGCCACAATGAGCATGGCCGGCTGCATGGGAGATAGCCACAATGAGCATGACCGGCTGCATGGGAGATAGCCACAATGAGCATGACCGGCTGCAGAGGAGATAGCCACAATGAGCATGACCGGCTGCAGAGGAGATAGCCACAATGAGCATGACCGGCTGCATGGGAGATAGCCACAATGAGCATGACCGGCTGCAGAGGAGATAGCCACAATGAGCATGACAGGCTGCATGGGAGATAGGCACAATGAGCATGGCCGGCTGCATGGGAGATAGCCACAATGAGCATGACCGGCTGCAGAGGAGATAGCCACAATGAGCATGACTGCCTGCATGGGAGATAGCCACAATGAGCATGACCGGCTGCATGGGAGATAGTCACAATGAGCATGACTGGCTGCATGGGAGATAGGCACAATGAGCATGGCCGGCTGCATGGGAGATAGCCACAATGAGCATGACCGGCTGCAGAGGAGATAGCCACAATGAGCATGACTGCCTGCATGGGAGATAGCCACAATGAGCATGACCGGCTGCATGGGAGATAGCCACAATGAGCATTACCGGCCGCATGGGAGATAGCCACAATGAGCATGACCGGCTGCATGGGAGATAGCCACAATGAGCATGACCGGCTGCATGGGAGATAGCCACAATGAGCATGACCGGCTGCATGGGAGATAGCCACAATGAGCATGACCGGCTGCAGAGGAGATAGCCACAATGAGCATGACCGGCTGCATAGGAGATAGCCACAATGAGCATGACTGGCTGCAGAGGAGATAGCCACAATGAGCATGACCGGCTGCAGAGGAGATAGCCACAATGAGCATGACCGGCTGCATGGGAGATAGCCACAATGAGCATGACCGGCTGCATGGGAGATAGCCACAATGAGCATGACCGGCTGCAGAGGAGATAGCCACAATGAGCATGACTGGCTGCAGAGGAGATAGCCACAATGAGCATGACAGGCTGCATGGGAGATAGCCACAATGAGCATGACCGGCTGCATGGGAGATAGCCACAATGAGCATGACCGGCTGCATAGGAGATAGCCACAAAGAGCATGACCGGCTGCATGGGAGATAGCCACAATGAGCATGGCCGGCTGCATGGGAGATAGCCACAATGAACATGACTGCCTGCATGGGAGAAAGCCACAATGAGCATGACCGGCTGCATGGGAGATAGCCACAATGAGCATGACCGGCTGCATGGGAGATAGCCACAATGAGCATGACTGGCTGCATAGGAGATAGCCACAATGAGCATGACTGGCTGCATGGGAGATAGCCACAATGAGCATGACTGGCTGCAGAGGAGATAGCCACAATGAGCATGACTGGCTGCAGAGGAGATAGCCACAATGAGCATGACCGGCTGCAGAGGAGATAGCCACAATGAGCATGACCGGCTGTATGGGAGATAGCCACAATGAGCATGACTGGCTGCATGGGAGATAGTCACAATGAGCATGACCAGCTGCAGAGGAGATAGCCACAATGAGCATGACCGGCTGCATGGGAGATAGCCACAATGAGCATGACTGGCTGCATGGGAGATAGCCACAATGAGCATGACCGGCTGCAGAGGAGATAGCCACAATGAGCATGACTGCCTGCATGGGAGATAGTCACAATGAGTATGACCGGCTGCATGGGAGATAGTCACAATGAGTATGACTGGCTGCAGAGGAGATAGCCACAATGAGTATGACTGGCTGCATGGGAGATAGCCACAATGAGCATGACCGGCTGCATGGGAGATAGCCACAATGAGCATGACCGGCTGCAGAGGAGATAGTCACAATGAGCATGACCGGCTGCATGGGAGATAGTCACAATGAGTATGACTGGCTGCAGAGGAGATAGCCACAATGAGCATGACCGGCTGCATGGGAGATAGTCACAATGAGTATGACGGGCTGCAGAGGAGATAGCCACAATGAGCATGACCGGCTGCATAGGAGATAGCCACAATGAGCATGACTGGCTGCAGAGGAGATAGCCACAATGAGCATGACCGGCTGCATAGGAGATAGCCACAATGAGCATGACTGGCTGCAGAGGAGATAGCCACAATGAGCATGACCGGCTGCATGGGAGATAGCCACAATGAGCATGACCGGCTGCATAGGAGATAGCCACAATGAGCATGACTGGCTGCAGAGGAGATAGCCACAATGAGCATGACCGGCTGCAGAGGAGATAGCCACAATGAGCATGACCGGCTGCAGAGGAGATAGCCACAATGAGCATGACTGGCTGCATGGGAGATAGCCACAATGAGCATGACCGGCTGCATGGGAGATAGCCACAATGAGCATGACCGGCTGCATGGGAGATAGCCACAATGAGCATGACCGGCTGCATGGGAGATAGCCACAATGAGCATGACCGGCTGCATGGGAGATAGCCACAATGAGCATGACCGGCTGCATGGGAGATAGCCACAATGAGCATGACCGGCTGCATGGGAGATAGCCACAATGAGCATGTCCGGCTGCATGGGAGATAGCCACAATGAGCATGTCCGGCTGCATGGGAGATAGCCACAATGAGCATGTCCGGCTGCATGGGAGATAGCCACAATGAGCATGACTGGCTGCATGGGAGATAGCCACAATGAGCATGACCGGCTGCAGAGGAGATAGCAACAATGAGCATGACCGGCTGCAGAGGAGATAGCCACAATGAGCATGACCGGCTGCATGGGAGATAGCCACAATGAGCATGACCGGCTGCATGGGAGATAGGCACAATGAGCATGACTGGCTGCAGAGGAGATAGCCACAATGAGCATGACCGGCTGCATAGGAGATAGCCACAATGAGCATGACTGGCTGCATGGGAGATAGCCACAATGAGCATGACCGGCTGCAGGGGAGATAGCTACAATGAGTATGACCGGCTGCATAGGAGATAGCCACAATGAGCATGACTGGCTGCATGGGAGATAGCCACAATGAGCATGACCGGCTGCAGAGGAGATAGCCACAATGAGCATGACCGGCTGCAGAGGAGATAGCCACAATGAGCATGACCGGCTGCATGGGAGATAGCCACAAAGAGCATGACCGGCTGCATGGGAGATAGGCACAATGAGCATGACTGGCTGCAGAGGAGATAGCCACAATGAGCATGACCGGCTGCATAGGAGATAGCCACAATGAGCATGACTGGCTGCATGGGAGATAGCCACAATGAGCATGACCGGCTGCATGGGAGATAGCCACAATGAGCATGACTGGCTGCAGAGGAGATAGCCACAATGAGCATGACTGGCTGCAGAGGAGATAGCCACAATGAGCATGACTGGCTGCAGAGGAGATAGCCACAATGAGCATGACCGGCTGCAGAGGAGATAGCCACAATGAGCATGACCGGCTGCATGGGAGATAGCCACAATGAGCATGACCGGCTGCAGAGGAGATAGCCACAATGAGCATGACTGGCTGCAGAGGAGATAGCCACAATGAGCATGACCGGCTGCAGAGGAGATAGCCACAATGAGCATGACCGGCTGCAGAGGAGATAGCCACAATGAGCATGACTGGCTGCATGGGAGATAGCCACAATGAGCATGACCGGCTGCAGAGGAGATAGCCACAATGAGCATGACCCGCTGCAGAGGAGATAGCCACAATGAGCATGACCGGCTGCATGGGAGATAGCCACAATGAGCATGACTGGCTGCAGAGGTGATAGCCACAATGAGCATGACTGGCTGCAGAGGAGATAGCCACAATGAGCATGACTGGCTGCATGGGAGATAGCCACAATGAGCATGACCGGCTGCAGAGGAGATAGCCACAATGAGCATGACCGGCTGCAGAGGAGATAGCCACAATGAGCATGACCGGCTGCATGGGAGATAGCCACAATGAGCATGACCGGCTGCATAGGAGATAGCCACAATGAGCATGACTGGCTGCATGGGAGATAGCCACAATGAGCATGACTGGCTGCAGAGGTGATAGCCACAATGAGTATGACTGGCTGCATGGGAGATAGCCACAATGAGCATGACCGGCTGCAGAGGAGATAGCCACAATGAGCATGACCGGCTGCAGAGGAGATAGCCACAATGAGCATGACCGGCTGCATGGGAGATAGCCACAATGAGCATGACCGGCTGCATAGGAGATAGCCACAATGAGCATGACTGGCTGCAGAGGAGATAGCCACAATGAGCATGACCGGCTGCAGAGGAGATAGCCACAATGAGCATGACTGGCTGCATGGGAGATAGCCACAATGAGCATGACCGGCTGCAGGGGAGATAGCCACAATGAGCATGACCGGCTGCAGAGGAGATAGCCACAATGAGCATGACCGGCTGCATAGGAGATAGCCACAATGAGCATGACTGGCTGCAGAGGAGATAGCCACAATGAGCATGACCGGCTGCAGAGGAGATAGCCACAATGAGCATGACCGGCTGCATAGGAGATAGCCACAATGAGCATGACCGGCTGCAGAGGAGATAGCCACAATGAGCATGACCGGCTGCAGAGGAGATAGCCACAATGAGCATGACTGGCTGCATGGGAGATAGCCACAATGAGCATGACCGGCTGCAGGGGAGATAGCCACAATGAGCATGACCGGCTGCAGAGGAGATAGCCACAATGAGCATGACCGGCTGCAGAGGAGATAGCCACAATGAGCATGACCGGCTGCAGAGGAGATAGCCACAATGAGCATGACCGGCTGCATGGGAGATAGCCACAATGAGCATGACCGGCTGCATGGGAGATAGCCACAATGAGCATGACCGGCTGCAGAGGAGATAGCCACAATGAGCATGCCTGGCTGCATAGGAGATAGCCACAATGAGCATGACTGGCTGCAGGGGAGATAGCCACAATGAGCATGACCGGCTGCAGAGGAGATAGCCACAATGAGCATGACCGCTGCATGGGAGATAGCCACAATGAGCATGACCGGCTGCAGAGGAGATAGTCACAATGAGCATGACTGGCTGCAGGGGAGATAGCCACAATGAGCATGACCGGCTGCAGAGGAGATAGCCACAATGAGCATGACTGGCTGCAGAGGAGATAGTCACAATGAGCATGACCGGCTGCATGGGAGATAGCCACAATGAGCATGACCGGCTGCATGGGAGATAGCCACAATGAGCATGACCGGCTGCAGAGGAGATAGCCACAATGAGCATGACTGGCTGCAGAGGAGATAGCCACAATGAGCATGACCGGCTGCATGGGAGATAGCCACAATGAGCATGACCGGCTGCATGGGAGATAGCCACAAAGAGCATGGCCGGCTGCATAGGAGATAGCCACAATGAGCATGACTGGCTGCATAGGAGATAGCCACAATGAGCATGACTGGCTGCAGAGGAGATAGCCACAATGAGCATGACTGGCTGCATGGGAGATAGCCACAATGAGCATGACCGGCTGCATGGGAGATAGCCACAATGAGCATGACCGGCTGCAGAGGAGATAGCCACAATGAGCATGACCGGCTGCAGAGGAGATAGCCACAATGAGCATGACCGGCTGCAGAGGAGATAGCCACAATGAGCATGACCGGCTGCATGGGAGATAGCCACAATGAGCATGACCGGCTGCATGGGAGATAGCCACAATGAGCATGACCGGCTGCAGAGGAGATAGCCACAATGAGCATGCCTGGCTGCATAGGAGATAGCCACAATGAGCATGACTGGCTGCAGGGGAGATAGCCACAATGAGCATGACCGGCTGCAGAGGAGATAGCCACAATGAGCATGACCGCTGCATGGGAGATAGCCACAATGAGCATGACCGGCTGCAGAGGAGATAGTCACAATGAGCATGACTGGCTGCAGGGGAGATAGCCACAATGAGCATGACCGGCTGCAGAGGAGATAGCCACAATGAGCATGACTGGCTGCAGAGGAGATAGTCACAATGAGCATGACCGGCTGCATGGGAGATAGCCACAATGAGCATGACCGGCTGCATGGGAGATAGCCACAATGAGCATGACCGGCTGCAGAGGAGATAGCCACAATGAGCATGACTGGCTGCAGAGGAGATAGCCACAATGAGCATGACCGGCTGCATGGGAGATAGCCACAATGAGCATGACCGGCTGCATGGGAGATAGCCACAAAGAGCATGGCCGGCTGCATAGGAGATAGCCACAATGAGCATGACTGGCTGCATAGGAGATAGCCACAATGAGCATGACTGGCTGCAGAGGAGATAGCCACAATGAGCATGACTGGCTGCAGAGGAGATAGCCACACTGAGCATGACTGGCTGTATAGGAGATAGCCACAATGAGCATGACCGGCTGCATGGGAGATAGCCACAATGAGCATGACTGGCTGCATGGGAGATAGCCACAATGAGCATGACCGGCTGCATGGGAGATAGCCACAATGAGCATGACCGGCTGCATGGGAGATAGCCACAATGAGCATGACCGGCTGCAGAAGAGATAGCCACAATGAGCATGACCGGCTGCAGAGGAGGTAGCCACAATGAGCATGACCGGCTGCAGAGGAGATAGCCACGATGAGCATGACCGGCTGCATAGGAGATAGCCACGATGAGCATGACCGGCTGCATGGGAGATAGCCACAATGAGCATGACCGGCTGCATGGGAGATAGCCACAATGAGCATGACCGGCTGCAGAGGAGATAGCCACAATGAGCATGACTGGCTGCAGAGGAGATAGCCACAATGAGCATGACAGGCTGCATGGGAGATAGCCACAATGAGCATGACTGGCTGCAGAGGAGATAGCCACAATGAGCATGACTGGCTGCAGAGGAGATAGCCACAATGAGCATGACCGGCTGCATGGGAGATAGCCACAATGAGCATGACCGGCTGCATAGGAGATAGCCACAAAGAGCATGACCGGCTGCATGGGAGATAGCCACAATGAACATGACTGCCTGCATGGGAGAAAGCCACAATGAGCATGACCGGCTGCATGGGAGATAGCCACAATGAGCATGACCGGCTGCATGGGAGATAGCCACAATGAGCATGACTGGCTGCATAGGAGATAGCCACAATGAGCATGACTGGCTGCATGGGAGATAGCCACAATGAGCATGACTGGCTGCAGAGGAGATAGCCACAATGAGCATGACCGGCTGCAGAGGAGATAGCCACAATGAGCATGACCAGCTGCAGAGGAGATAGCCACAATGAGCATGACTGGCTGCATGGGAGATAGCCACAATGAGCATGACCGGCTGCAGAGGAGATAGCCACAATGAGCATGACTGCCTGCATGGGAGATAGTCACAATGAGTATGACCGGCTGCATGGGAGATAGTCACAATGAGTATGACTGGCTGCAGAGGAGATAGCCACAATGAGTATGACTGGCTGCATGGGAGATAGCCACAATGAGTATGACTGGCTGCAGAGGAGATAGTCACAATGAGCATGACCGGCTGCATGGGAGATAGTCACAATGAGTATGACTGGCTGCAGAGGAGATAGCCACAATGAGCATGACCGGCTGCATGGGAGATAGTCACAATGAGTATGACTGGCTGCAGAGGAGATAGCCACAATGAGCATGACCGGCTGCATAGGAGATAGCCACAATGAGCATGACTGGCTGCAGAGGAGATAGCCACAATGAGCATGACCGGCTGCATAGGAGATAGCCACAATGAGCATGACTGGCTGCAGAGGAGATAGCCACAATGAGCATGACCGGCTGCATGGGAGATAGCCACAATGAGCATGACCGGCTGCATAGGAGATAGCCACAATGAGCATGACTGGCTGCAGAGGAGATAGCCACAATGAGCATGACCGGCTGCAGAGGAGATAGCCACAATGAGCATGACCGGCTGCAGAGGAGATAGCCACAATGAGCATGACCGGCTGCATGGGAGATAGCCACAATGAGCATGACTGGCTGCATGGGAGATAGGCACAATGAGCATGACTGGCTGCATAGGAGATAGCCACAATGAGCATGACTGGCTGCAGAGGAGATAGCCACAATGAGCATGACCGGCTGCATAGGAGATAGCCACAATGAGCATGACTGGCTGCAGAGGAGATAGCCACAATGAGCATGACCGGCTGCATGGGAGATAGCCACAATGAGCATGACCGGCTGCATAGGAGATAGCCACAATGAGCATGACTGGCTGCAGAGGAGATAGCCACAATGAGCATGACCGGCTGCAGAGGAGATAGCCACAATGAGCATGACCGGCTGCAGAGGAGATAGCCACAATGAGCATGACTGGCTGCATGGGAGATAGCCACAATGAGCATGACCGGCTGCATGGGAGATAGCCACAATGAGCATGACCGGCTGCATGGGAGATAGCCACAATGAGCATGACCGGCTGCATGGGAGATAGCCACAATGAGCATGACCGGCTGCATGGGAGATAGCCACAATGAGCATGACCGGCTGCATGGGAGATAGGCACAATGAGCATGACCGGCTGCATGGGAGATAGCCACAAAGAGCATGACTGGCTGCAGAGGAGATAGCCACAATGAGCATGTCCGGCTGCATGGGAGATAGCCACAATGAGCATGTCCGGCTGCATGGGAGATAGCCACAATGAGCATGTCCGGCTGCATGGGAGATAGCCACAATGAGCATGACTGGCTGCATGGGAGATAGCCACAATGAGCATGACCGGCTGCAGAGGAGATAGCCACAATGAGCATGACCGGCTGCAGAGGAGATAGCCACAATGAGCATGACCGTCTGCATGGGAGATAGCCACAATGAGCATGACTGGCTGCATGGGAGATAGCCACAATGAGCATGACCGGCTGCATGGGAGATAGGCACAATGAGCATGACTGGCTGCAGAGGAGATAGCCACAATGAGCATGACCGGCTGCATAGGAGATAGCCACAATGAGCATGACCGGCTGCAGGGGAGATAGCCACAATGAGTATGACCGGCTGCAGAGGAGATAGCCACAATGAGCATGACCGGCTGCATAGGAGATAGCCACAATGAGCATGACTGGCTGCATGGGAGATAGCCACAATGAGCATGACTGGCTGCAGAGGAGGTAGCCACAATGAGCATGACCGGCTGCATGGGAGATAGCCACAATGAGCATGACTGGCTGCAGAGGAGATAGCCACAATGAGCATGACCGGCTGCATAGGAGATAGCCACAATGAGCATGACTGGCTGCATAGGAGATAGCCACAATGAGCATGACTGGCTGTATAGGAGATAGCCACAATGAGCATGACCGGCTGCATGGGAGATAGCCACAATGAGCATGACTGGCTGCAGAGGAGATAGCCACAATGAGCATGACTGGCTGCAGAGGAGATAGCCACAATGAGCATGACCGGCTGCATAGGAGATAGCCACAATGAGCATGACTGGCTGCATAGGAGATAGCCACAATGAGCATGACTGGCTGTATAGGAGATAGCCACAATGAGCATGACCGGCTGCATGGGAGATAGCCACAATGAGCATGACTGGCTGCAGAGGAGATAGCCACAATGAGCATGACCGGCTGCAGAGGAGATAGCCACAATGAGCATGACTGGCTGCAGAGGAGATAGCCACAATGAGCATGACCGGCTGCAGAGGAGATAGCCACAATGAGCATGACTGGCTGCAGAGGAGATAGCCACAATGAGCATGACCGGCTGCATGGGAGATAGCCACAATGAGCATGACCGGCTGCAGAGGAGATAGCCACAATGAGCATGACCGGCTGCAGAGGAGATAGCCACAATGAGCATGACCGGCTGCAGAGGAGATAGCCACAATGAGCATGACCGGCTGCAGAGGAGATAGCCACAATGAGCATGACTGGCTGCATGGGAGATAGCCACAATGAGCATGACCGGCTGCAGAGTAGATAGCCACAATGAGCATGACCGGCTGCAGAGGAGATAGCCACAATGAGCATGACCGGCTGCATGGGAGATAGCCACAATGAGCATGACTGGCTGCAGAGGTGATAGCCACAATGAGCATGACTGGCTGCAGAGGAGATAGCCACAATGAGCATGACTGGCTGCATGGGAGATAGCCACAATGAGCATGACCGGCTGCAGAGGAGATAGCCACAATGAGCATGACCGGCTGCAGAGGAGATAGCCACAATGAGCATGACCGGCTGCATGGGAGATAGCCACAATGAGCATGACCGGCTGCATAGGAGATAGCCACAATGAGCATGACTGGCTGCATGGGAGATAGCCACAATGAGCATGACTGGCTGCAGAGGAGATAGCCACAATGAGCATGACTGGCTGCAGAGGAGATAGCCACAATGAGCATGACCGGCTGCAGAGGAGATAGCCACAATGAGCATGACCGGCTGCATGGGAGATAGCCACAATGAGCATGACCGGCTGCAGAGGAGATAGCCACAATGAGCATGACTGGCTGCAGAGGAGATAGCCACAATGTGCATGACCGGCTGCAGAGGAGATAGCCACAATGAGCATGACCGGCTGCAGAGGAGATAGCCACAATGAGCATGACTGGCTGCATGGGAGATAGCCACAATGAGCATGACCGGCTGCATGGGAGATAGCCACAATGAGCATGACTGGCTGCAGAGGAGATAGCCACAATGAGCATGACTGGCTGCAGAGGAGATAGCCACAATGAGCATGACTGGCTGCAGAGGAGATAGCCACAATGAGCATGACCGGCTGCAGAGGAGATAGCCACAATGAGCATGACCGGCTGCATGGGAGATAGCCACAATGAGCATGACCGGCTGCAGAGGAGATAGCCACAATGAGCATGACTGGCTGCATGGGAGATAGCCACAATGAGCATGACTGGCTGCAGAGGAGATAGTCACAATGAGCATGACTGGCTGCAGAGGAGATAGCCACAATGAGCATGACTGGCTGCAGAGGAGATAGCCACAATGAGCATGACCGGCTGCAGAGGAGATAGCCACAATGAGCATGACCGGCTGCATGGGAGATAGCCACAATGAGCATGACCGGCTGCAGAGGAGATAGCCACAATGAGCATGACTGGCTGCAGAGGAGATAGCCACAATGAGCATGACCGGCTGCAGAGGAGATAGCCACAATGAGCATGACCGGCTGCAGAGGAGATAGCCACAATGAGCATGACTGGCTGCATGGGAGATAGCCACAATGAGCATGACCGGCTGCAGAGGAGATAGCCACAATGAGCATGACCGGCTGCAGAGGAGATAGCCACAATGAGCATGACCGGCTGCATGGGAGATAGCCACAATGAGCATGACTGGCTGCAGAGGTGATAGCCACAATGAGCATGACTGGCTGCAGAGGAGATAGCCACAATGAGCATGACTGGCTGCATGGGAGACAGCCACAATGAGCATGACCGGCTGCATGGGAGATAGCCACAATGAGCATGACCGGCTGCATGGGAGATAGCCACAATGAGCATGACCGGCTGCATGGGAGATAGGAACAATGAGCATGACTGGCTGCAGAGGTGATAGCCACAATGAGTATGACTGGCTGCATGGGAGATAGCCACAATGAGCATGACTGGCTGCAGAGGTGATAGCCACAATGAGTATGACTGGCTGCATGGGAGATAGCCACAATGAGTATGACTGGCTGCATGGGAGATAGCCACAATGAGCATGACTGGCTGCATGGGAGATAGCCACAATGAGCATGACTGGCTGCAGGGGAGATAGCCACAATGAGCATGACCGGCTGCATGGGAGCTAGCCACAATGAGCATGACCGGCTGCATGGGAGATAGCCACAATGAGCATGACCGGCTGCAGAGGAGATAGCCACAATGAGCATGACCGGCTGCATAGGAGATAGCCACAATGAGCATGACTGGCTGCAGAGGAGATAGCCACAATGAGCATGACCGGCTGCATGGGAGATAGGCACAATGAGCATGACCGGCTGCAGAGGAGATAGCCACAATGAGCATGACCGGCTGCATAGGAGATAGCCACAATGAGCATGACCGGCTGCAGAGGAGATAGCCACAATGAGCATGACCGGCTGCAGAGGAGATAGCCACAATGAGCATGACCGGCTGCATGGGAGATAGCCACAATGAGCATGACTGGCTGCAGAGGTGATAGCCACAATGAGCATGACTGGCTGCAGAGGAGATAGCCACAATGAGCATGACTGGCTGCATGGGAGATAGCCACAATGAGCATGACCGGCTGCAGAGGAGATAGCCACAATGAGCATGACCGGCTGCAGAGGAGATAGCCACAATGAGCATGACTGGCTGCATGGGAGATAGCCACAATGAGCATGACTGGCTGCAGAGGTGATAGCCACAATGAGTATGACTGGCTGCATGGGAGATAGCCACAATGAGCATGACTGGCTGCAGAGGTGATAGCCACAATGAGTATGACTGGCTGCATGGGAGATAGCCACAATGAGTATGACTGGCTGCATGGGAGATAGCCACAATGAGCATGACTGGCTGCATGGGAGATAGCCACAATGAGCATGACTGGCTGCAGGGGAGATAGCCACAATGAGCATGACCGGCTGCATGGGAGATAGCCACAATGAGCATGACCGGCTGCATGGGAGATAGCCACAATGAGCATGACCGGCTGCAGAGGAGATAGCCACAATGAGCATGACCGGTTGCATAGGAGATAGCCACAATGAGCATGACTGGCTGCAGAGGAGATAGCCACAATGAGCATGACCGCCTGCAGAGGAGATAGCCACAATGAGCATGACCGGCTGCATAGGAGATAGCCACAATGAGCATGACCGGCTGCAGAGGAGATAGCCACAATGAGCATGACCGGCTGCAGAGGAGATAGCCACAATGAGCATGACTGGCTGCATGGGAGATAGCCACAATGAGCATGACCGGCTGCATGGGAGATAGCCACAATGAGCATGACCGGCTGCAGAGGAGATAGCCACAATGAGCATGACCGGCTGCAGAGGAGATAGCCACAATGAGCATGACCGGCTGCAGAGGAGATAGCCACAATGAGCATGACCGGCTGCATGGGAGATAGCCACAATGAGCATGACCGGCTGCATGGGAGATAGCCACAATGAGCATAACCGGCTGCAGAGGAGATAGCCACAATGAGCATGCCTGGCTGCATAGGAGATAGCCACAATGAGCATGACCGGCTGCAGAGGAGATAGTCACAATGAGCATGACCGGCTGCATGGGAGATAGCCACAATGAGCATGACCGGCTGCAGAGGAGATAGTCACAATGAGCATGACTGGCTGCAGAGGAGATAGCCACAATGAGCATGACCGGCTGCAGAGGAGATAGCCACAATGAGCATGACTGGCTGCAGAGGAGATAGTCACAATGAGCATGACCGGCTGCATGGGAGATAGCCACAATGAGCATGACCGGCTGCATGGGAGATAGCCACAATGAGCATGACCGGCTGCAGAGGAGATAGCCACAATGAGCATGACTGGCTGCAGAGGAGATAGCCACAATGAGCATGACCGGCTGCATGGGAGATAGCCACAATGAGCATGACCGGCTGCATGGGAGATAGCCACAAAGAGCATGGCCGGCTGCATAGGAGATAGCCACAATGAGCATGACTGGCTGCATAGGAGATAGCCACAATGAGCATGACTGGCTGCATAGGAGATAGCCACAATGAGCATGACTGGCTGCAGAGGAGATAGCCACACTGAGCATGACTGGCTGTATAGGAGATAGCCACAATGAGCATGACCGGCTGCATGGGAGATAGCCACAATGAGCATGACTGGCTGCATGGGAGAAAGCCACAATGAGCATGACCAGCTGCATGGGAGATAGCCACAATGAGCATGACCGGCTGCATGGGAGATAGCCACAATGAGCATGACCGGCTGCAGAGGAGATAGCCACAATGAGCATGACCGGCTGCAGAGGAGGTAGCCACAATGAGCATGACCGGCTGCAGAGGAGATAGCCACGATGAGCATGACCGGCTGCATAGGAGATAGCCACAATGAGCATGACCGGCTGCATGGGAGATAGCCACAATGAGCATGACCGGCTGCATGGGATATAGCCACAATGAGCATGACCGGCTGCAGAGGAGATAGCCACAATGAGCATGACTGGCTGCAGAGGAGATAGCCACAATGAGCATGACAGGCTGCATGGGAGATAGCCACAATGAGCATGACCGGCTGCATGGGAGATAGCCACAATGAGCATGACCGGCTGCATAGGAGACAGCCACAAAGAGCATGACCGGCTGCATGGGAGATAGCCACAATGAGCATGGCCGGCTGCATGGGAGATAGCCACAATGAACATGACTGCCTGCATGGGAGAAAGCCACAATGAGCATGACCGGCTGCATGGGAGATAGCCACAATGAGCATGACCGGCTGCATGGGAGATAGCCACAATGAGCATGCCTGGCTGCATAGGAGATAGCCACAATGAGCATGACTGGCTGCATGGGAGATAGCCACAATGAGCATGACTGGCTGCAGAGGAGATAGCCACAATGAGCACGACCGGCTGCAGAGGAGATAGCCACAATGAGCATGACCGGCTGCAGAGGAGATAGCCACAATGAGCATGACCGGCTGCATGGGAGATAGCCACAATGAGCATGACTGGCTGCATGGGAGATAGTCACAATGAGCATGACCGGCTGCAGAGGAGATAGCCACAATGAGCATGACCGGCTGCATGGGAGATAGCCACAATGAGCATGACTGGCTGCATGGGAGATAGCCACAATGAGCATGACCGGCTGCAGAGGAGATAGCCACAATGAGCATGACTGCCTGCATGGGAGATAGTCACAATGAGTATGACCGGCTGCATGGGAGATAGTCACAATGAGTATGACTGGCTGCAGAGGAGATAGCCACAATGAGTATGACTGGCTGCATGGGAGATAGCCACAATGAGCATGACCGGCTGCATGGGAGATAGCCACAATGAGTATGACTGGCTGCAGAGGAGATAGTCACAATGAGCATGACCGGCTGCATGGGAGATAGTCACAATGAGTATGACTGGCTGCAGAGGAGATAGCCACAATGAGCATGACCGGCTGCATGGGAGATAGTCACAATGAGTATGA
Source organism: Ascaphus truei (assembly GCF_040206685.1). NCBI lineage: Eukaryota > Metazoa > Chordata > Amphibia > Anura > Ascaphidae > Ascaphus > Ascaphus truei. Next base: position 37,091 of record NW_027455147.1, read on the forward strand.
CGGGCTGCAGAGGAGATAGCCACAATGAGCATGACCGGCTGCATAGGAGATAGCCACAATGAGCATGACTGGCTGCAGAGGAGATAGCCACAATGAGCATGACCGGCTGCATAGGAGATAGCCACAATGAGCATGACTGGCTGCAGAGGAGATAGCCACAATGAGCATGACCGGCTGCATGGGAGATAGCCACAATGAGCATGACCGGCTGCATAGGAGATAGCCACAATGAGCATGACTGGCTGCAGAGGAGATAGCCACAATGAGCATGACCGGCTGCAGAGGAGATAGCCACAATGAGCATGACCGGCTGCAGAGGAGATAGCCACAATGAGCATGACTGGCTGCATGGGAGATAGCCACAATGAGCATGACCGGCTGCATGGGAGATAGCCACAATGAGCATGACCCGGCTGCATGGGAGATAGCCACAATGAGCATGACCGGCTGCATGGGAGATAGCCACAATGAGCATGACCGGCTGCATGGGAGATAGCCACAATGAGCATGACCGGCTGCATGGGAGATAGGCACAATGAGCATGACCGGCTGCATGGGAGATAGCCACAAAGAGCATGACTGGCTGCAGAGGAGATAGCCACAATGAGCATGTCCGGCTGCATGGGAGATAGCCACAATGAGCATGTCCGGCTGCATGGGAGATAGCCACAATGAGCATGTCCGGCTGCATGGGAGATAGCCACAATGAGCATGACTGGCTGCATGGGAGATAGCCACAATGAGCATGACCGGCTGCAGAGGAGATAGCCACAATGAGCATGACCGGCTGCAGAGGAGATAGCCACAATGAGCATGACCGTCTGCATGGGAGATAGCCACAATGAGCATGACTGGCTGCATGGGAGATAGCCACAATGAGCATGACCGGCTGCATGGGAGATAGGCACAATGAGCATGACTGGCTGCAGAGGAGATAGCCACAATGAGCATGACCGGCTGCATAGGAGATAGCCACAATGAGCATGACCGGCTGCAGGGGAGATAGCCACAATGAGTATGACCGGCTGCAGAGGAGATAGCCACAATGAGCATGACCGGCTGCATAGGAGATAGCCACAATGAGCATGACTGGCTGCATGGGAGATAGCCACAATGAGCATGACTGGCTGCAGAGGAGGTAGCCACAATGAGCATGACCGGCTGCATGGGAGATAGCCACAATGAGCATGACTGGCTGCAGAGGAGATAGCCACAATGAGCATGACCGGCTGCATAGGAGATAGCCACAATGAGCATGACTGGCTGCATAGGAGATAGCCACAATGAGCATGACTGGCTGTATAGGAGATAGCCACAATGAGCATGACCGGCTGCATGGGAGATAGCCACAATGAGCATGACTGGCTGCAGAGGAGATAGCCACAATGAGCATGACTGGCTGCAGAGGAGATAGCCACAATGAGCATGACCGGCTGCATAGGAGATAGCCACAATGAGCATGACTGGCTGCATAGGAGATAGCCACAATGAGCATGACTGGCTGTATAGGAGATAGCCACAATGAGCATGACCGGCTGCATGGGAGATAGCCACAATGAGCATGACTGGCTGCAGAGGAGATAGCCACAATGAGCATGACCGGCTGCAGAGGAGATAGCCACAATGAGCATGACTGGCTGCAGAGGAGATAGCCACAATGAGCATGACCGGCTGCAGAGGAGATAGCCACAATGAGCATGACTGGCTGCAGAGGAGATAGCCACAATGAGCATGACCGGCTGCATGGGAGATAGCCACAATGAGCATGACCGGCTGCAGAGGAGATAGCCACAATGAGCATGACCGGCTGCAGAGGAGATAGCCACAATGAGCATGACCGGCTGCAGAGGAGATAGCCACAATGAGCATGACCGGCTGCAGAGGAGATAGCCACAATGAGCATGACTGGCTGCATGGGAGATAGCCACAATGAGCATGACCGGCTGCAGAGTAGATAGCCACAATGAGCATGACCGGCTGCAGAGGAGATAGCCACAATGAGCATGACCGGCTGCATGGGAGATAGCCACAATGAGCATGACTGGCTGCAGAGGTGATAGCCACAATGAGCATGACTGGCTGCAGAGGAGATAGCCACAATGAGCATGACTGGCTGCATGGGAGATAGCCACAATGAGCATGACCCGGCTGCAGAGGAGAACGCCACAATGAGCATGACCGGCTGCAGAGGAGATAGCCACAATGAGCATGACCGGCTGCATGGGAGATAGCCACAATGAGCATGACCGGCTGCATAGGAGATAGCCACAATGAGCATGACTGGCTGCATGGGAGATAGCCACAATGAGCATGACTGGCTGCAGAGGTGATAGCCACAATGAGTATGACTGGCTGCATGGGAGATAGCCACAATGAGTATGACTGGCTGCATGGGAGATAGCCACAATGAGCATGACTGGCTGCATGGGAGATAGCCACAATGAGCATGACTGGCTGCAGGGGAGATAGCCACAATGAGCATGACCGGCTGCATGGGAGATAGCCACAATGAGCATGACTGGCTGGCAACAAGTGTTGCAAGTCAGATAGAAAACCCCTATATCAAAACAGGTGTGCATACATTGACACACTGTAGGTAGGGGAAAGTTACAAAGAAACTAAGCCGTGTGTCGATACACTGGAGATGTCCTGTTTGCATCTGGTCACAAACAGCTACAACTACACTAGTGAGTGGCGTGGAGAAAAGGAACATATTTATGGACAAATTAAGCCACCATGTGGCTTTTAATGGACTAGAGTTGCCTTAGGTATCTTCCACATGTTATATATGTTTGACGTTTTCAATTGGTGTGTCCTTAGGGACTGGTCTTGGACCTTGTTACCACAGCCCTCTTTACAATCATTTTTTATCATTATATATAATAAATAGTCCTATTTTATATGTTTCCATCATTCCCATTGATCATTTTGAGTGCATTCCTTGGGGTGTCTTCTTGTTTGGTTCTTCCAGTGACTGGTGAGAAATGAGTAGTAGACTCCTGTCTGGCGTGGGGGTCCGATCACGTGGTGGGAATGCCCCTGCAAATTGCAATATGTGGGGAAACCGCGAGCGATAAGAACACGCATAACTGAACACGTCAGGAGCATTAACAGAACATTGATAACACACAGTATATCGAGTCACTTTTCAGAATGCCATCAAGGAGATCCAACAGGTATCACATCCACTGCAACACTGGCGAGGGGGGGACAGGGATTTAGGACTAATAAAGAGGGAAACATTCTGGAGCCACAAATCGAGGACTCTAACCCCGAGAGGACGCAATATGGAGGTAGACATTGCTCCCTTTCTGTAATAAGACATCAATATGTTTCCTTGTCCCTAACAGTTGTTCCCTCTCTTGCTCTTCCCACGTGCTAATGCCTCACGTAGCACCATGCGGGGGTTTATCTCCATATCCCGCAAAAGTTTCTCTATCTGTCTATATCTGTTTATTACTCCTTGATAAAGTGTATGTTTACACGAAACGCGTAGGAGGGTGTTAAACCTCCACTTTTAGATGGATCAATAAAGAAGACTTTTTATTATCTTAGCTTGGGCCCCACTTTGGCGATGCGCTGGTTCTGGGCCCCACTTTGGCGATGCGCTGGTTCTGGGCCCCACTTTGGCGATGCGCTGGTTCTTTCCCTGTTTATATCTGTCTGTTAGGCCACATCTGTTTTGTTAGATAAAAAAATTCAGAGGGAAAAGAACTGGAGCACAGTTTCCCAAATAATCCCTCTCCCTCTCACTCACATCTCCCTCCCTCACATCACCCTCCCCTCCCTCACATCCCTCCCCCCCTCCCTCACATCACCCTCCCTCACATCCCCCCCTCCCTCACATCCCTCCCCCCTCCCTCACATCACCCTCCCTCACATCCCCCCCTCCCTCACATCCCTCCCCCCCTCCCTCACATCACCCTCCCTCACATCCCCCCCTCCCTCACATCCCTCCCCCCTCTCCCTCACATCACCCTCCCCTCCCTCACATCCCCCTCCCTCTCACTCACATCTCCCTCCCTCACATCACCCTCCCCTCCCTCACATCCCTCCCCCCCTCCCTCACATCCCCCTCCCTCTCACTCACATCTCCCTCCCTCACATCACCCTCCCCTCCCTCACATCCCTCCCCCCCTCCCTCACATCACCCTCCCTCACATCCCCCCCCTCCCTCACATCCCTCCCCCCTCCCTCACATCACCCTCCCCTCCCTCACATCCCTCCCCCCCTCCCTCACATCACCCTCCCTCACATCCCCCCCTCCCTCACATCCCTCCCCCCCTCCCTCACATCACCCTCCCTCACATCCCCCCCTCCCTCACATCCCTCCCCCCCTCCCTCACATCCCTCCCTCACATCACCCTCCCCTCCCTCACATCCCTCCCCCCCTCCCTCACATCACCCTCCCTCACATCCCCCCCTCCCTCACATCCCTCCCCCCTCCCTCACATCACCCTCCCTCACATCCCCCCCTCCCTCACATCCCTCCCCCCCTCCCTCACATCCCTCCCCCTCCCTCACATCACCCTCCCCCCTCCCTCACATCCCTCCCCCCCTCCCTCACATCCCTCCCCCCCTCCCTCACACCCCCCCTCCCTCACATCCCTCCCCCCTCCCTCACATCACCCTCCCTCACATCCCCCCCTCCCTCACATCCCTCCCCCCCTCCCTCACATCCCTCCCCCCTCCCTCACATCACCCTCCCCCCTCCCTCACATCCCTCCCCCCCTCCCTCACATCCCTCCCCCCTCCCTCACATCCCCCCCTCCCTCACATCCCTCCCCCCCTCCCTCACATCACCCTCCCCCCTCCCTCACATCCCTCCCCCGCTCCCTCACATTCCTCCCCCGCTCCCTCACATCCCTCCCCCCCTCCCTCACATCACCCTCCCCCCCTCCCTCACATCCCTCCCCCGCTCCCTCACATCCCTCCCCCGCTCCCTCACATCCCTCCCCCCCTTCCTCACATCCCTCCCCCCTCCCTCACATCACCGTCCCCCCTCCCTCACATCCCTCCCCCGCTCCCTCACATCCCTCCCCCCCTCCCTCACATCACCCTGCCTCACATCCCCCCCTCCCTCACATCCCTGCGCCTCCCTCACATCCCTCCCCCTCCCTTACATCCCTCTCCCTCACATCACACCCCTCCCTCACATCCCCCCCTCCCTCACATCCCTCCCCCCCTCCCTCACATCACCCTCCCTCACACCCCCCCCCCTCCCTCACATCCCTCCTCCCTCCCTCACATCCCTCCCCCCTCCCTCACATCACCCTCCCTCACATCCCCCCTCTTTCACATCCCTCCCCCCTCCCTCACATCACCCTCCCTCACATCCCTCTCCCTCACCCCCCCTCCCTCACATCCCTCTCCCTCACATCACCCCCCCTCCCTCACATCCCCCCCTCCCTCACGTCCCCCTCCCTCACGTCCCCCTCCCTCACATCCCCCCTCCCTCACGTCCCCCTCCCTCACATCCCCCCCTCCCTCACATCCCCCCCTCCCTCACGTCCCCCTCCCTCACGTCCCCCCTCCCTCACATCCCCCCCTCCCTCACGTCCCCCTCCCTCACATCCCCCCCTCCCTCACATCCCCCCTCCCTCACATCCCCCCCTCCCTCACATCCCCTCCCTCCCTCACATCCCCCCTCCCTCACATCCCCCCCTCCCTCACACCCCCCCCTCCCTCACATCCTCCCTCCCTCACATCCCCCTCCCTCACATCCCCCCTCCCTCAGATCACCCCCCCTCCCTCACATCCCCCCCTCCCTCACATCCCCCCCTCCCTCACATCCCCCCTCCCTCACATCCCCCTCCCTCACATCACCCTCCCTCTCCCTCACATCACCCTCCCTCTCCCTCACATCCCCCTCCCCCTCCCTCACATCCCCCCCCTCCCTCACATCCCCCTCCCTCACATCCCCCTCCCTCAGATCACCCCCCTCCCTCACATCCCCCCCTCCCTCACATCCCCCCCCTCCCTCACATCCCCCCTCCCTCACATCCCCCTCCCTCACATCACCCTCCCTCTCCCTCACATCACCCTCCCTCTCCCTCACATCCCCCTCCCCCTCCCTCACATCCCCCCCTCCCTCACATCCCCCTCCCTCACATCCCTCCCCCCTCCCTCACAGTCCCTCTCTCACACCCCGCACACCCCTCCACCCCCTCACTCACAGTCCCTCTCTCACACCCCGCACATCCCTCCCCCTCCCTCACAGTCCCTCTCTCACACCCCGCCACACCCCTCCCCCCCCTCACTCACAGTCCCTCTCTCTCGCCCTCCTGTAGGGCCTGATACAGGGATTTGCCCTGTGGGATGGTTTGTAGGATTTTTCCTCCGGACGTCACATAACCAATTGCCCACTGTCCCAGATGTGTGCAGCTCAGCCTGAATATGTAACTGTGAGAGGGGGAGGGAGGGGGGAGGTGGGGGAGAGGTGGGGGAGGGAAGGGGGAGAGGTGGGGGGGAGGGAAGGGGGAGAGGTGGGGGAGAGGTGGGGGAGGGAAGGGGGAGAGAAGGGGGAGAGGTGAGGGAGAGGTGGAAAGTGGGCGATGTGAAAGGGAGAGGGAGTGGGACAGGGAGATTGATGAGGAGGGGGAAAGGGAGATCGATCAGGAGGGGGAGAGGGAGGGATTGAGAGTGGGTAGAGAGGGTAGAAAGGTTTGGGGGAGGAAGGAGAGGTGAGGAGGAGAGGGAGAAGGGGAGATGGATTGGGAGGGGGGAGAGGGAGGAGAGAGGAGAGGGAGGGGGGAAAGGGAGATGGGTGGGGAGGGGAGTAGGGGGATAGGGACGGAGGGATGGAGAGTGGGGAGAGATAGGGAGGGAGGAGATGTGGAAAGGGAGATGGATGAGGAGGGGGAGAGGGGAGGGATTGATTGAGAGTGGGTAGAGAGGGAAGAAAGGTTTGGGGGAGGGAGGAGAGGTAGGGAAGAGAGGGAGGGGGGGAAGGGGAGATGGATTGAGAGGGGGGAGAGGGAGGGGGGAAAGGGAGATGGATGGGGAGGGGAGTAGGGGGAGAGGGAGGGAGGGATGGAGAGTGGGGGGAGGGAGGGTGGAGGAGAGGTGGAAAGGGGGATATGTGAAAGGAAGGGGGATGAGGAGAA
>NW_027455148.1:0-44186 GCF_040206685.1 Ascaphus truei
TTTCCCCTATAACCCTGGGCCAAACAAAAATAGAAAAATAATCCTAAGTGTCAACCCTAACTTTACCCTAACTTTCAACCCTAACTTTCAACCCTAACTTTCAACCCTAACTTTTCAACCCTAACTCTTCTCTGATTGGTTAGTACCCAAATGAGTCACATACCTAAATTTTCGTATTCCCCTATAACCCTGGGCCAAACAAAAATAGAAAAATAATCCTAAGTGTCAACCCTAACTTTCAACCCTAACTTTCAACCCTAACTTTCAACCCTAACTCTTCTCTGATTGGTTAGTACCCAAATGAGTCACATACCTAAATTTTCGTATTCCCCTATAACCCTGGGCCAAACAAAAATAGAAAAATAATCCTAAGTGTCAACCCTAACTTTCAACCCTAACTTTCAACCCTAACTTTCAACCCTAACTCTTCTCTGATTGGTTAGTACCCAAATGAGTCACATACCTAAATTTTCGTATTCCCCTATAACCCTGGGCCAAACAAAAATAGAAAAATAATCCTAAGTGTCAACCCTAACTTTCAACCCTAACTTTCAACCCTAACTTTCAACCCTAACTTTCAACCCTAACTTTCAACCCTAACTTACAACCCTAACTTACAACTCCTAACTTTCAACCCTAACTCTTCTCTGATTGGTTAGTACCCAAATGAGTCACATACCTAAATTTTCGTATTCCCCTATAACCCTAACCCTAACCCTAACCCTAACCCTAACCCTAACCCTAAGTGTCACCCTAACTTTCAAACCTAACTTTCAACCCTAACTTTCAACCCTAACTTTCAACCCTAACTTTCAACCCTAACTCTTCTCTGATTGGTTAGTACCCAAATGAGTCACATACCTAAATTTTCGTATTCCCCTATAACCCTGGGCCAAACAAAAATAGAAAAATAATCCTAAGTGTCAACCCTAACTTTCAACCCTAACTTTCAACCCTAACTTTCAACCCTAACTTTCAACCCTAACTTTCAAACCTAACTCTTCTCTGATTGGTTAGTACCCAAATGAGTCACATACCTAAATTTTCGTATTCCCCTATAACCCTGGGCCAAACAAAAATAGAAAAATAATCCTAAGTGTCAACCCTAACTTTCAACCCTAACTTTCAACCCTAACTTTCAACCCTAACTTTCAACCCTAACTCTTCTCTGATTGGTTAGTACCCAAATGAGTCACATACCTAAATTTTCGTATTCCCCTATAACCCTGGGCCAAACAAAAATAGAAAAATAATCCTAAGTGTCAACCCTAACTTTCAACCCTAACTTTCAACCCTAACTTTCAACCCTAACTTTCAACCCTAACTCTTCTCTGATTGGTTAGTACCCAAATGAGTCACATACCTAAATTTTCGTATTCCCCTATAACCCTGGGCCAAACAAAAATAGAAAAATAATCCTAAGTGTCAACCCTAACTTTCAACCCTAACTTTCAACCCTAACTTTCAACCCTAACTTTCAACCCTAACTCTTCTCTGATTGGTTAGTACCCAAATGAGTCACATACCTAAATTTTCGTATTCCCCTATAACCCTGGGCCAAACAAAAATAGAAAAATAATCCTAAGTGTCAACCCTAACTTTCAACCCTAACTTTCAACCCTAACTTTCAACCCTAACTTTCAACCCTAACTCTTCTCTGATTGGTTAGTACCCAAATGAGTCACATACCTAAATTTTCGTATTCCCCTATAACCCTGGGCCAAACAAAAATAGAAAAATAATCCTAAGTGTCAACCCTAACTTTCAACCCTAACTTTCAACCCTAACTTTCAACCCTAACTCTTCTCTGATTGGTTAGTACCCAAATGAGTCACATACCTAAATTTTCGTATTCCCCTATAACCCTGGGCCAAACAAAAATAGAAAAATAATCCTAAGTGTCAACCCTAACTTTCAACCCTAACTTTCAACCCTAACTTTCAACCCTAACTCTTCTCTGATTGGTTAGTACCCAAATGAGTCACATACCTAAATTTTCGTATTCCCCTATAACCCTGGGCCAAACAAAAATAGAAAAATAATCCTAAGTGTCAACCCTAACTTTCAACCCTAACTTTCAACCCTAACTTTCAACCCTAACTTTCAACCCTAACTCTTCTCTGATTGGTTAGTACCCAAATGAGTCACATACCTAAATTTTCGTATTCCCCTATAACCCTGGGCCAAACAAAAATAGAAAAATAATCCTAAGTGTCAACCCTAACTTTCAACCCTAACTTTCAACCCTAACTTTCAACCCTAACTTTCAACCCTAACTTTCAAACCTAACTCTTCTCTGATTGGTTAGTACCCAAATGAGTCACATACCTAAATTTTCGTATTCCCCTATAACCCTGGGCCAAACAAAAATAGAAAAATAATCCTAAGTGTCAACCCTAACTTTCAACCCTAACTTTCAACCCTAACTTTCAACCCTAACTTTCAACCCTAACTCTTCTCTGATTGGTTAGTACCCAAATGAGTCACATACCTAAATTTTCGTATTCCCCTATAACCCTGGGCCAAACAAAAATAGAAAAATAATCCTAAGTGTCAACCCTAACTTTCAACCCTAACTTTCAACCCTAACTTTCAACCCTAACTTTCAACCCTAACTCTTCTCTGATTGGTTAGTACCCAAATGAGTCACATACCTAAATTTTCGTATTCCCCTATAACCCTGGGCCAAACAAAAATAGAAAAATAATCCTAAGTGTCAACCCTAACTTTCAACCCTAACTTTCAACCCTAACTTTCAACCCTAACTTTCAACCCTAACTTTCAACCCTAACTCTTCTCTGATTGGTTAGTACCCAAATGAGTCACATACCTAAATTTTCGTATTCCCCTATAACCCTGGGCCAAACAAAAATAGAAAAATAATCCTAAGTGTCAACCCTAACTTTCAACCCTAACTTTCAACCCTAACTTTCAACCCTAACTTTCAACCCTAACTCTTCTCTGATTGGTTAGTACCCAAATGAGTCACATACCTAAATTTTCGTATTCCCCTATAACCCTGGGCCAAACAAAAATAGAAAAATAATCCTAAGTGTCAACCCTAACTTTCAACCCTAACTTTCAACCCTAACTTTCAACCCTAACTCTTCTCTGATTGGTTAGTACCCAAATGAGTCACATACCTAAATTTTCGTATTCCCCTATAACCCTGGGCCAAACAAAAATAGAAAAATAATCCTAAGTGTCAACCCTAACTTTCAACCCTAACTTTCAACCCTAACTTTCAACCCTAACTTTCAACCCTAACTCTTCTCTGATTGGTTAGTACCCAAATGAGTCACATACCTAAATTTTCGTATTCCCCTATAACCCTGGGCCAAACAAAAATAGAAAAATAATCCTAAGTGTCAACCCTAACTTTCAACCCTAACTTTCAACCCTAACTTTCAACCCTAACTTTCAACCCTAACTTTCAACCCTAACTCTTCTCTGATTGGTTAGTACCCAAATGAGTCACATACCTAAATTTTCGTATTCCCCTATAACCCTAACCCTAACCCTAACCCTAACCCTAACCCTAAATTTTCGTATTCCCCTATAACCCTGGGCCAAACAAAAATAGAAAAATAATCCTAAGTGTCAACCCTAACTTTCAACCCTAACTTTCAACCCTAACTTTCAACCCTAACTTTCAACCCTAACTCTTCTCTGATTGGTTAGTACCCAAATGAGTCACATACCTAAATTTTCGTATTCCCCTATAACCCTGGGCCAAACAAAAATAGAAAAATAATCCTAAGTGTCAACCCTAACTTTCAACCCTAACTTTCAACCCTAACTTTCAACCCTAACTTTCAACCCTAACTCTTCTCTGATTGGTTAGTACCCAAATGAGTCACATACCTAAATTTTCGTATTCCCCTATAACCCTGGGCCAAACAAAAATAGAAAAATAATCCTAAGTGTCAACCCTAACTTTCAACCCTAACTTTCAACCCTAACTTTCAACCCTAACTTTCAACCCTAACTTTCAACCCTAACTCTTCTCTGATTGGTTAGTACCCAAATGAGTCACATACCTAAATTTTCGTATTCCCCTATAACCCTGGGCCAAACAAAAATAGAAAAATAATCCTAAGTGTCAACCCTAACTTTCAACCCTAACTTTCAACCCTAACTTTCAACCCTAACTTTCAACCCTAACTCTTCTCTGATTGGTTAGTACCCAAATGAGTCACATACCTAAATTTTCGTATTCCCCTATAACCCTGGGCCAAACAAAAATAGAAAAATAATCCTAAGTGTCAACCCTAACTTTCAACCCTAACTTTCAACCCTAACTTTCAACCCTAACTTTCAACCCTAACTTTCAACCCTAACTCTTCTCTGATTGGTTAGTACCCAAATGAGTCACATACCTAAATTTTCGTATTCCCCTATAACCCTGGGCCAAACAAAAATAGAAAAATAATCCTAAGTGTCAACCCTAACTTTCAACCCTAACTTTCAACCCTAACTTTCAACCCTAACTTTCAACCCTAACTTTCAACCCTAACTCTTCTCTGATTGGTTAGTACCCAAATGAGTCACATACCTAAATTTTCGTATTCCCCTATAACCCTAACCCTAACCCTAACCCTAACCCTAACCCTAAATTTTCGTATTCCCCTTTAACCCTGGGCCAAACAAAAATAGAAAAATAATCCTAAGTGTCAACCCTAACTTTCAACCCTAACTTTCAACCCTAACTTTCAACCCTAACTTTCAACCCTAACTTTCAACCCTAACTCTTATCTGATTGGTTAGTACCCAAATGAGTCACATACCTAAATTTTCGTATTCCCCTATAACCCTGGGCCAAACAAAAATAGAAAAATAATCCTAAGTGTCAACCCTAACTTTCAACCCTAACTTTCAACCCTAACTTTCAACCCTAACTTTCAACCCTAACTTTCAACCCTAACTCTTCTCTGATTGGTTAGTACCCAAATGAGTCACATACCTAAATTTTCGTATTCCCCTATAACCCTGGGCCAAACAAAAATAGAAAAATAATCCTAAGTGTCAACCCTAACTTTCAACCCTAACTTTCAACCCTAACTTTCAACCCTAACTCTTCTCTGATTGGTTAGTACCCAAATGAGTCACATACCTAAATTTTCGTATTCCCCTATAACCCTGGGCCAAACAAAAATAGAAAAATAATCCTAAGTGTCAACCCTAACTTTCAACCCTAACTTTCAACCCTAACTTTCAACCCTAACTCTTCTCTGATTGGTTAGTACCCAAATGAGTCACATACCTAAATTTTCGTATTCCCCTATAACCCTGGGCCAAACAAAAATAGAAAAATAATCCTAAGTGTCAACCCTAACTTTCAACCCTAACTTTCAACCCTAACTTTCAACCCTAACTTTCAACCCTAACTTTCAACCCTAACTTACAACCCTAACTTACAACCCTAACTTTCAACCCTAACTCTTCTCTGATTGGTTAGTACCCAAATGAGTCACATACCTAAATTTTCGTATTCCCCTATAACCCTAACCCTAACCCTAACCCTAACCCTAACCCTAACCCTAAGTGTCAACCCTAACTTTCAAACCTAACTTTCAACCCTAACTTTCAACCCTAACTTTCAACCCTAACTTTCAACCCTAACTCTTCTCTGATTGGTTAGTACCCAAATGAGTCACATACCTAAATTTTCGTATTCCCCTATAACCCTGGGCCAAACAAAAATAGAAAAATAATCCTAAGTGTCAACCCTAACTTTCAACCCTAACTTTCAACCCTAACTTTCAACCCTAACTTTCAACCCTAACTTTCAAACCTAACTCTTCTCTGATTGGTTAGTACCCAAATGAGTCACATACCTAAATTTTCGTATTCCCCTATAACCCTGGGCCAAACAAAAATAGAAAAATAATCCTAAGTGTCAACCCTAACTTTCAACCCTAACTTTCAACCCTAACTTTCAACCCTAACTTTCAACCCTAACTCTTCTCTGATTGGTTAGTACCCAAATGAGTCACATACCTAAATTTTCGTATTCCCCTATAACCCTGGGCCAAACAAAAATAGAAAAATAATCCTAAGTGTCAACCCTAACTTTCAACCCTAACTTTCAACCCTAACTTTCAACCCTAACTTTCAACCCTAACTCTTCTCTGATTGGTTAGTACCCAAATGAGTCACATACCTAAATTTTCGTATTCCCCTATAACCCTGGGCCAAACAAAAATAGAAAAATAATCCTAAGTGTCAACCCTAACTTTCAACCCTAACTTTCAACCCTAACTTTCAACCCTAACTTTCAACCCTAACTCTTCTCTGATTGGTTAGTACCCAAATGAGTCACATACCTAAATTTTCGTATTCCCCTATAACCCTGGGCCAAACAAAAATAGAAAAATAATCCTAAGTGTCAACCCTAACTTTCAACCCTAACTTTCAACCCTAACTTTCAACCCTAACTTTCAACCCTAACTCTTCTCTGATTGGTTAGTACCCAAATGAGTCACATACCTAAATTTTCGTATTCCCCTATAACCCTGGGCCAAACAAAAATAGAAAAATAATCCTAAGTGTCAACCCTAACTTTCAACCCTAACTTTCAACCCTAACTTTCAACCCTAACTCTTCTCTGATTGGTTAGTACCCAAATGAGTCACATACCTAAATTTTCGTATTCCCCTATAACCCTGGGCCAAACAAAAATAGAAAAATAATCCTAAGTGTCAACCCTAACTTTCAACCCTAACTTTCAACCCTAACTTTCAACCCTAACTCTTCTCTGATTGGTTAGTACCCAAATGAGTCACATACCTAAATTTTCGTATTCCCCTATAACCCTGGGCCAAACAAAAATAGAAAAATAATCCTAAGTGTCAACCCTAACTTTCAACCCTAACTTTCAACCCTAACTTTCAACCCTAACTTTACCCCCTAACTCTTCTCTGATTGGTTAGTACCCAAATGAGTCACATACCTAAATTTTCGTATTCCCCTATAACCCTGGGCCAAACAAAAATAGAAAAATAATCCTAAGTGTCAACCCTAACTTTCAACCCTAACTTTCAACCCTAACTTTCAACCCTAACTTTCAACCCTAACTCTTCTCTGATTGGTTAGTACCCAAATGAGTCACATACCTAAATTTTCGTATTCCCCTATAACCCTGGGCCAAACAAAAATAGAAAAATAATCCTAAGTGTCAACCCTAACTTTCAACCCTAACTTTCAACCCTAACTTTCAACCCTAACTCTTCTCTGATTGGTTAGTACCCAAATGAGTCACATACCTAAATTTTCGTATTCCCCTATAACCCTGGGCCAAACAAAAATAGAAAAATAATCCTAAGTGTCAACCCTAACTTTCAACCCTAACTTTCAACCCTAACTTTCAACCCTAACTTTCAACCCTAACTCTTCTCTGATTGGTTAGTACTCAAATGAGTCACATACCTAAATTTTCGTATTCCCCTATAACCCTGGGCCAAACAAAAATAGAAAAATAATCCTAAGTGTCAACCCTAACTTTCAACCCTAACTTTCAACCCTAACTTTCAACCCTAACTTTCAACCCTAACTTTCAACCCTAACTCTTCTCTGATTGGTTAGTACCCAAATGAGTCACATACCTAAATTTTCGTATTCCCCTATAACCCTGGGCCAAACAAAAATAGAAAAATAATCCTAAGTGTCAACCCTAACTTTCAACCCTAACTTTCAACCCTAACTTTCAACCCTAACTTTCAACCCTAACTCTTCTCTGATTGGTTAGTACCCAAATGAGTCACATACCTAAATTTTCGTATTCCCCTATAACCCTGGGCCAAACAAAAATAGAAAAATAATCCTAAGTGTCAACCCTAACTTTCAACCCTAACTTTCAACCCTAACTTTCAACCCTAACTTTCAACCCTAACTTTCAACCCTAACTTACAACCCTAACTTACAACCCTAACTTTCAACCCTAACTCTTCTCTGATTGGTTAGTACCCAAATGAGTCACATACCTAAATTTTCGTATTCCCCTATAACCCTAACCCTAACCCTAACCCTAACCCTAACCCTAAGTGTCAACCCTAACTTTCAACCCTAACTTTCAACCCTAACTTTCAACCCTAACTTTCAACCCTAACTTTCAACCCTAACTCTTCTCTGATTGGTTAGTACCCAAATGAGTCACATACCTAAATTTTCGTATTCCCCTATAACCCTGGGCCAAACAAAAATAGAAAAATAATCCTAAGTGTCAACCCTAACTTTCAACCCTAACTTTCAACCCTAACTTTCAACCCTAACTTTCAACCCTAACTTTCAAACCTAACTCTTCTCTGATTGGTTAGTACCCAAATGAGTCACATACCTAAATTTTCGTATTCCCCTATAACCCTGGGCCAAACAAAAATAGAAAAATAATCCTAAGTGTCAACCCTAACTTTCAACCCTAACTTTCAACCCTAACTTTCAACCCTAACTTTCAACCCTAACTCTTCTCTGATTGGTTAGTACCCAAATGAGTCACATACCTAAATTTTCGTATTCCCCTATAACCCTGGGCCAAACAAAAATAGAAAAATAATCCTAAGTGTCAACCCTAACTTTCAACCCTAACTTTCAACCCTAACTTTCAACCCTAACTTTCAACCCTAACTCTTCTCTGATTGGTTAGTACCCAAATGAGTCACATACCTAAATTTTCGTATTCCCCTATAACCCTGGGCCAAACAAAAATAGAAAAATAATCCTAAGTGTCAACCCTAACTTTCAACCCTAACTTTCAACCCTAACTTTCAACCCTAACTTTCAACCCTAACTTTCAACCCTAACTCTTCTCTGATTGGTTAGTACCCAAATGAGTCACATACCTAAATTTTCGTATTCCCCTATAACCCTGGGCCAAACAAAAATAGAAAAATAATCCTAAGTGTCAACCCTAACTTTCAACCCTAACTTTCAACCCTAACTTTCAACCCTAACTTTCAACCCTAACTCTTCTCTGATTGGTTAGTACCCAAATGAGTCACATACCTAAATTTTCGTATTCCCCTATAACCCTGGGCCAAACAAAAATAGAAAAATAATCCTAAGTGTCAACCCTAACTTTCAACCCTAACTTTCAACCCTAACTTTCAACCCTAACTCTTCTCTGATTGGTTAGTACCCAAATGAGTCACATACCTAAATTTTCGTATTCCCCTATAACCCTGGGCCAAACAAAAATAGAAAAATAATCCTAAGTGTCAACCCTAACTTTCAACCCTAACTTTCAACCCTAACTTTCAACCCTAACTTTCAACCCTAACTCTTCTCTGATTGGTTAGTACCCAAATGAGTCACATACCTAAATTTTCGTATTCCCCTATAACCCTGGGCCAAACAAAAATAGAAAAATAATCCTAAGTGTCAACCCTAACTTTCAACCCTAACTTTCAACCCTAACTTTCAACCCTAACTTTCAACCCTAACTTTCAACCCTAACTCTTCTCTGATTGGTTAGTACCCAAATGAGTCACATACCTAAATTTTCGTATTCCCCTATAACCCTAACCCTAACCCTAACCCTAACCCTAACCCTAAATTTTCGTATTCCCCTATAACCCTGGGCCAAACAAAAATAGAAAAATAATCCTAAGTGTCAACCCTAACTTTCAACCCTAACTTTCAACCCTAACTTTCAACCCTAACTTTCAACCCTAACTCTTCTCTGATTGGTTAGTACCCAAATGAGTCACATACCTAAATTTTCGTATTCCCCTATAACCCTGGGCCAAACAAAAATAGAAAAATAATCCTAAGTGTCAACCCTAACTTTCAACCCTAACTTTCAACCCTAACTTTCAACCCTAACTTTCAACCCTAACTCTTCTCTGATTGGTTAGTACCCAAATGAGTCACATACCTAAATTTTCGTATTCCCCTATAACCCTGGGCCAAACAAAAATAGAAAAATAATCCTAAGTGTCAACCCTAACTTTCAACCCTAACTTTCAACCCTAACTTTCAACCCTAACTTTCAACCCTAACTTTCAACCCTAACTCTTCTCTGATTGGTTAGTACCCAAATGAGTCACATACCTAAATTTTCGTATTCCCCTATAACCCTGGGCCAAACAAAAATAGAAAAATAATCCTAAGTGTCAACCCTAACTTTCAACCCTAACTTTCAACCCTAACTTTCAACCCTAACTTTCAACCCTAACTCTTCTCTGATTGGTTAGTACCCAAATGAGTCACATACCTAAATTTTCGTATTCCCCTATAACCCTGGGCCAAACAAAAATAGAAAAATAATCCTAAGTGTCAACCCTAACTTTCAACCCTAACTTTCAACCCTAACTTTCAACCCTAACTCTTCTCTGATTGGTTAGTACCCAAATGAGTCACATACCTAAATTTTCGTATTCCCCTATAACCCTGGGCCAAACAAAAATAGAAAAATAATCCTAAGTGTCAACCCTAACTTTCAACCCTAACTTTCAACCCTAACTTTCAACCCTAACTTTCAACCCTAACTTTCAACCCTAACTCTTCTCTGATTGGTTAGTACCCAAATGAGTCACATACCTAAATTTTCGTATTCCCCTATAACCCTGGGCCAAACAAAAATAGAAAAATAATCCTAAGTGTCAACCCTAACTTTCAACCCTAACTTTCAACCCTAACTTTCAACCCTAACTTTCAACCCTAACTTTCAACCCTAACTCTTCTCTGATTGGTTAGTACCCAAATGAGTCACATACCTAAATTTTCGTATTCCCCTATAACCCTAACCCTAACCCTAACCCTAACCCTAACCCTAAATTTTCGTATTCCCCTTTAACCCTGGGCCAAACAAAAATAGAAAAATAATCCTAAGTGTCAACCCTAACTTTCAACCCTAACTTTCAACCCTAACTTTCAACCCTAACTTTCAACCCTAACTTTCAACCCTAACTCTTATCTGATTGGTTAGTACCCAAATGAGTCACATACCTAAATTTTCGTATTCCCCTATAACCCTGGGCCAAACAAAAATAGAAAAATAATCCTAAGTGTCAACCCTAACTTTCAACCCTAACTTTCAACCCTAACTTTCAACCCTAACTTTCAACCCTAACTTTCAACCCTAACTCTTCTCTGATTGGTTAGTACCCAAATGAGTCACATACCTAAATTTTCGTATTCCCCTATAACCCTGGGCCAAACAAAAATAGAAAAATAATCCTAAGTGTCAACCCTAACTTTCAACCCTAACTTTCAACCCTAACTTTCAACCCTAACTCTTCTCTGATTG
Organism: Ascaphus truei; assembly: GCF_040206685.1. NCBI lineage: Eukaryota > Metazoa > Chordata > Amphibia > Anura > Ascaphidae > Ascaphus > Ascaphus truei. Next base: position 11,246 of record NW_027455148.1, read on the forward strand.
GTTAGTACCCAAATGAGTCACATACCTAAATTTTCGTATTCCCCTATAACCCTGGGCCAAACAAAAATAGAAAAATAATCCTAAGTGTCAACCCTAACTTTCAACCCTAACTTTCAACCCTAACTTTCAACCCTAACTTTCAACCCTAACTCTTCTCTGATTGGTTAGTACCCAAATGAGTCACATACCTAAATTTTCGTATTCCCCTATAACCCTGGGCCAAACAAAAATAGAAAAATAATCCTAAGTGTCAACCCTAACTTTCAACCCTAACTTTCAACCCTAACTTTCAACCCTAACTTTCAACCCTAACTTTCAACCCTAACTTACAACCCTAACTTACAACCCTAACTTTCAACCCTAACTCTTCTCTGATTGGTTAGTACCCAAATGAGTCACATACCTAAATTTTCGTATTCCCCTATAACCCTAACCCTAACCCTAACCCTAACCCTAACCCTAACCCTAACCCTAAGTGTCAACCCTAACTTTCAACCCTAACTTTCAACCCTAACTTTCAACCCTAACTTTCAACCCTAACTTTCAACCCTAACTCTTCTCTGATTGGTTAGTACCCAAATGAGTCACATACCTAAATTTTCGTATTCCCCTATAACCCTGGGCCAAACAAAAATAGAAAAATAATCCTAAGTGTCAACCCTAACTTTCAACCCTAACTTTCAACCCTAACTTTCAACCCTAACTTTCAACCCTAACTTTCAAACCTAACTCTTCTCTGATTGGTTAGTACCCAAATGAGTCACATACCTAAATTTTCGTATTCCCCTATAACCCTGGGCCAAACAAAAATAGAAAAATAATCCTAAGTGTCAACCCTAACTTTCAACCCTAACTTTCAACCCTAACTTTCAACCCTAACTTTCAACCCTAACTCTTCTCTGATTGGTTAGTACCCAAATGAGTCACATACCTAAATTTTCGTATTCCCCTATAACCCTGGGCCAAACAAAAATAGAAAAATAATCCTAAGTGTCAACCCTAACTTTCAACCCTAACTTTCAACCCTAACTTTCAACCCTAACTTTCAACCCTAACTCTTCTCTGATTGGTTAGTACCCAAATGAGTCACATACCTAAATTTTCGTATTCCCCTATAACCCTGGGCCAAACAAAAATAGAAAAATAATCCTAAGTGTCAACCCTAACTTTCAACCCTAACTTTCAACCCTAACTTTCAACCCTAACTTTCAACCCTAACTTTCAACCCTAACTCTTCTCTGATTGGTTAGTACCCAAATGAGTCACATACCTAAATTTTCGTATTCCCCTATAACCCTGGGCCAAACAAAAATAGAAAAATAATCCTAAGTGTCAACCCTAACTTTCAACCCTAACTTTCAACCCTAACTTTCAACCCTAACTTTCAACCCTAACTTTCAACCCTAACTCTTCTCTGATTGGTTAGTACCCAAATGAGTCACATACCTAAATTTTCGTATTCCCCTATAACCCTAACCCTAACCCTAACCCTAACCCTAACCCTAAATTTTCGTATTCCCCTTTAACCCTGGGCCAAACAAAAATAGAAAAATAATCCTAAGTGTCAACCCTAACTTTCAACCCTAACTTTCAACCCTAACTTTCAACCCTAACTTTCAACCCTAACTTTCAACCCTAACTCTTATCTGATTGGTTAGTACCCAAATGAGTCACATACCTAAATTTTCGTATTCCCCTATAACCCTGGGCCAAACAAAAATAGAAAAATAATCCTAAGTGTCAACCCTAACTTTCAACCCTAACTTTCAACCCTAACTTTCAACCCTAACTTTCAACCCTAACTTTCAACCCTAACTCTTCTCTGATTGGTTAGTACCCAAATGAGTCACATACCTAAATTTTCGTATTCCCCTATAACCCTGGGCCAAACAAAAATAGAAAAATAATCCTAAGTGTCAACCCTAACTTTCAACCCTAACTTTCAACCCTAACTTTCAACCCTAACTCTTCTCTGATTGGTTAGTACCCAAATGAGTCACATACCTAAATTTTCGTATTCCCCTATAACCCTGGGCCAAACAAAAATAGAAAAATAATCCTAAGTGTCAACCCTAACTTTCAACCCTAACTTTCAACCCTAACTTTCAACCCTAACTTTCAACCCTAACTCTTCTCTGATTGGTTAGTACCCAAATGAGTCACATACCTAAATTTTCGTATTCCCCTATAACCCTGGGCCAAACAAAAATAGAAAAATAATCCTAAGTGTCAACCCTAACTTTCAACCCTAACTTTCAACCCTAACTTTCAACCCTAACTTTCAACCCTAACTTTCAACCCTAACTCTTCTCTGATTGGTTAGTACCCAAATGAGTCACATACCTAAATTTTCGTATTCCCCTATAACCCTGGGCCAAACAAAAATAGAAAAATAATCCTAAGTGTCAACCCTAACTTTCAACCCTAACTTTCAACCCTAACTTTCAACCCTAACTTTCAACCCTAACTCTTCTCTGATTGGTTAGTACCCAAATGAGTCACATACCTAAATTTTCGTATTCCCCTATAACCCTGGGCCAAACAAAAATAGAAAAATAATCCTAAGTGTCAACCCTAACTTTCAACCCTAACTTTCAACCCTAACTTTCAACCCTAACTTTCAACCCTAACTCTTCTCTGATTGGTTAGTACCCAAATGAGTCACATACCTAAATTTTCGTATTCCCCTATAACCCTGGGCCAAACAAAAATAGAAAAATAATCCTAAGTGTCAACCCTAACTTTCAACCCTAACTTTCAACCCTAACTTTCAACCCTAACTCTTCTCTGATTGGTTAGTACCCAAATGAGTCACATACCTAAATTTTCGTATTCCCCTATAACCCTGGGCCAAACAAAAATAGAAAAATAATCCTAAGTGTCAACCCTAACTTTCAACCCTAACTTTCAACCCTAACTTTCAACCCTAACTTTCAACCCTAACTCTTCTCTGATTGGTTAGTACCCAAATGAGTCACATACCTAAATTTTCGTATTCCCCTATAACCCTGGGCCAAACAAAAATAGAAAAATAATCCTAAGTGTCAACCCTAACTTTCAACCCTAACTTTCAACCCTAACTTTCAACCCTAACTTTCAACCCTAACTTTCAACCCTAACTCTTCTCTGATTGGTTAGTACCCAAATGAGTCACATACCTAAATTTTCGTATTCCCCTATAACCCTGGGCCAAACAAAAATAGAAAAATAATCCTAAGTGTCAACCCTAACTTTCAACCCTAACTTTCAACCCTAACTTTCAACCCTAACTTTCAACCCTAACTCTTCTCTGATTGGTTAGTACCCAAATGAGTCACATACCTAAATTTTCGTATTCCCCTATAACCCTGGGCCAAACAAAAATAGAAAAATAATCCTAAGTGTCAACCCTAACTTTCAACCCTAACTTTCAACCCTAACTTTCAACCCTAACTTTCAACCCTAACTCTTTTCTGATTGGTTAGTACCCAAATGAGTCACATACCTAAATTTTCGTATTCCCCTATAACCCTGGGCCAAACAAAAATAGAAAAATAATCCTAAGTGTCAACCCTAACTTTCAACCCTAACTTTCAACCCTAACTTTCAACCCTAACTTTCAACCCTAACTTTCAACCCTAACTCTTCTCTGATTGGTTAGTACCCAAATGAGTCACATACCTAAATTTTCGTATTCCCCTATAACCCTGGGCCAAACAAAAATAGAAAAATAATCCTAAGTGTCAACCCTAACTTTCAACCCTAACTTTCAACCCTAACTTTCAACCCTAACTTTCAACCCTAACTTTCAACCCTAACTCTTCTCTGATTGGTTAGTACCCAAATGAGTCACATACCTAAATTTTCGTATTCCCCTATAACCCTAACCCTAACCCTAACCCTAACCCTAACCCTAACCCTAACCCTAACCCTAAATTTTCGTATTCCCCTATAACCCTGGGCCAAACAAAAATAGAAAAATAATCCTAAGTGTCAACCCTAACTTTCAACCCTAACTTTCAACCCTAACTTTCAACCCTAACTTTCAACCCTAACTTTCAACCCTAACTCTTATCTGATTGGTTAGTACCCAAATGAGTCACATACCTAAATTTTCGTATTCCCCTATAACCCTGGGCCAAACAAAAATAGAAAAATAATCCTAAGTGTCAACCCTAACTTTCAACCCTAACTTTCAACCCTAACTTTCAACCCTAACTTTCAACCCTAACTTTCAACCCTAACTCTTCTCTGATTGGTTAGTACCCAAATGAGTCACATACCTAAATTTTCGTATTCCCCTATAACCCTGGGCCAAACAAAAATAGAAAAATAATCCTAAGTGTCAACCCTAACTTTCAACCCTAACTTTCAACCCTAACTTTCAACCCTAACTCTTCTCTGATTGGTTAGTACCCAAATGAGTCACATACCTAAATTTTCGTATTCCCCTATAACCCTGGGCCAAACAAAAATAGAAAAATAATCCTAAGTGTCAACCCTAACTTTCAACCCTAACTTTCAACCCTAACTTTCAACCCTAACTTTCAACCCTAACTCTTCTCTGATTGGTTAGTACCCAAATGAGTCACATACCTAAATTTTCGTATTCCCCTATAACCCTGGGCCAAACAAAAATAGAAAAATAATCCTAAGTGTCAACCCTAACTTTCAACCCTAACTTTCAACCCTAACTTTCAACCCTAACTTTCAACCCTAACTCTTCTCTGATTGGTTAGTACCCAAATGAGTCACATACCTAAATTTTCGTATTCCCCTATAACCCTGGGCCAAACAAAAATAGAAAAATAATCCTAAGTGTCAACCCTAACTTTCAACCCTAACTTTCAACCCTAACTTTCAACCCTAACTCTTCTCTGATTGGTTAGTACCCAAATGAGTCACATACCTAAATTTTCGTATTCCCCTATAACCCTGGGCCAAACAAAAATAGAAAAATAATCCTAAGTGTCAACCCTAACTTTCAACCCTAACTTTCAACCCTAACTTTCAACCCTAACTTTCAACCCTAACTCTTCTCTGATTGGTTAGTACTCAAATGAGTCACATACCTAAATTTTCGTATTCCCCTATAACCCTGGGCCAAACAAAAATAGAAAAATAATCCTAAGTGTCAACCCTAACTTTCAACCCTAACTTTCAACCCTAACTTTCAACCCTAACTTTCAACCCTAACTTTCAACCCTAACTCTTCTCTGATTGGTTAGTACCCAAATGAGTCACATACCTAAATTTTCGTATTCCCCTATAACCCTGGGCCAAACAAAAATAGAAAAATAATCCTAAGTGTCAACCCTAACTTTCAACCCTAACTTTCAACCCTAACTTTCAACCCTAACTTTCAACCCTAACTCTTCTCTGATTGGTTAGTACCCAAATGAGTCACATACCTAAATTTTCGTATTCCCCTATAACCCTGGGCCAAACAAAAATAGAAAAATAATCCTAAGTGTCAACCCTAACTTTCAACCCTAACTTTCAACCCTAACTTTCAACCCTAACTTTCAACCCTAACTTTCAACCCTAACTTACAACCCTAACTTACAACCCTAACTTTCAACCCTAACTCTTCTCTGATTGGTTAGTACCCAAATGAGTCACATACCTAAATTTTCGTATTCCCCTATAACCCTAACCCTAACCCTAACCCTAACCCTAACCCTAAGTGTCAACCCTAACTTTCAACCCTAACTTTCAACCCTAACTTTCAACCCTAACTTTCAACCCTAACTTTCAACCCTAACTCTTCTCTGATTGGTTAGTACCCAAATGAGTCACATACCTAAATTTTCGTATTCCCCTATAACCCTGGGCCAAACAAAAATAGAAAAATAATCCTAAGTGTCAACCCTAACTTTCAACCCTAACTTTCAACCCTAACTTTCAACCCTAACTTTCAACCCTAACTTTCAAACCTAACTCTTCTCTGATTGGTTAGTACCCAAATGAGTCACATACCTAAATTTTCGTATTCCCCTATAACCCTGGGCCAAACAAAAATAGAAAAATAATCCTAAGTGTCAACCCTAACTTTCAACCCTAACTTTCAACCCTAACTTTCAACCCTAACTTTCAACCCTAACTCTTCTCTGATTGGTTAGTACCCAAATGAGTCACATACCTAAATTTTCGTATTCCCCTATAACCCTGGGCCAAACAAAAATAGAAAAATAATCCTAAGTGTCAACCCTAACTTTCAACCCTAACTTTCAACCCTAACTTTCAACCCTAACTTTCAACCCTAACTCTTCTCTGATTGGTTAGTACCCAAATGAGTCACATACCTAAATTTTCGTATTCCCCTATAACCCTGGGCCAAACAAAAATAGAAAAATAATCCTAAGTGTCAACCCTAACTTTCAACCCTAACTTTCAACCCTAACTTTCAACCCTAACTTTCAACCCTAACTTTCAACCCTAACTCTTCTCTGATTGGTTAGTACCCAAATGAGTCACATACCTAAATTTTCGTATTCCCCTATAACCCTGGGCCAAACAAAAATAGAAAAATAATCCTAAGTGTCAACCCTAACTTTCAACCCTAACTTTCAACCCTAACTTTCAACCCTAACTTTCAACCCTAACTCTTCTCTGATTGGTTAGTACCCAAATGAGTCACATACCTAAATTTTCGTATTCCCCTATAACCCTGGGCCAAACAAAAATAGAAAAATAATCCTAAGTGTCAACCCTAACTTTCAACCCTAACTTTCAACCCTAACTTTCAACCCTAACTCTTCTCTGATTGGTTAGTACCCAAATGAGTCACATACCTAAATTTTCGTATTCCCCTATAACCCTGGGCCAAACAAAAATAGAAAAATAATCCTAAGTGTCAACCCTAACTTTCAACCCTAACTTTCAACCCTAACTTTCAACCCTAACTTTCAACCCTAACTCTTCTCTGATTGGTTAGTACCCAAATGAGTCACATACCTAAATTTTCGTATTCCCCTATAACCCTGGGCCAAACAAAAATAGAAAAATAATCCTAAGTGTCAACCCTAACTTTCAACCCTAACTTTCAACCCTAACTTTCAACCCTAACTTTCAACCCTAACTTTCAACCCTAACTCTTCTCTGATTGGTTAGTACCCAAATGAGTCACATACCTAAATTTTCGTATTCCCCTATAACCCTAACCCTAACCCTAACCCTAACCCTAACCCTAAATTTTCGTATTCCCCTATAACCCTGGGCCAAACAAAAATAGAAAAATAATCCTAAGTGTCAACCCTAACTTTCAACCCTAACTTTCAACCCTAACTTTCAACCCTAACTTTCAACCCTAACTCTTCTCTGATTGGTTAGTACCCAAATGAGTCACATACCTAAATTTTCGTATTCCCCTATAACCCTGGGCCAAACAAAAATAGAAAAATAATCCTAAGTGTCAACCCTAACTTTCAACCCTAACTTTCAACCCTAACTTTCAACCCTAACTTTCAACCCTAACTCTTCTCTGATTGGTTAGTACCCAAATGAGTCACATACCTAAATTTTCGTATTCCCCTATAACCCTGGGCCAAACAAAAATAGAAAAATAATCCTAAGTGTCAACCCTAACTTTCAACCCTAACTTTCAACCCTAACTTTCAACCCTAACTTTCAACCCTAACTCTTCTCTGATTGGTTAGTACCCAAATGAGTCACATACCTAAATTTTCGTATTCCCCTATAACCCTGGGCCAAACAAAAATAGAAAAATAATCCTAAGTGTCAACCCTAACTTTCAACCCTAACTTTCAACCCTAACTTTCAACCCTAACTCTTCTCTGATTGGTTAGTACCCAAATGAGTCACATACCTAAATTTTCGTATTCCCCTATAACCCTGGGCCAAACAAAAATAGAAAAATAATCCTAAGTGTCAACCCTAACTTTCAACCCTAACTTTCAACCCTAACTTTCAACCCTAACTTTCAACCCTAACTTTCAACCCTAACTCTTCTCTGATTGGTTAGTACCCAAATGAGTCACATACCTAAATTTTCGTATTCCCCTATAACCCTGGGCCAAACAAAAATAGAAAAATAATCCTAAGTGTCAACCCTAACTTTCAACCCTAACTTTCAACCCTAACTTTCAACCCTAACTTTCAACCCTAACTTTCAACCCTAACTCTTCTCTGATTGGTTAGTACCCAAATGAGTCACATACCTAAATTTTCGTATTCCCCTATAACCCTAACCCTAACCCTAACCCTAACCCTAACCCTAAATTTTCGTATTCCCCTTTAACCCTGGGCCAAACAAAAATAGAAAAATAATCCTAAGTGTCAACCCTAACTTTCAACCCTAACTTTCAACCCTAACTTTCAACCCTAACTTTCAACCCTAACTTTCAACCCTAACTCTTATCTGATTGGTTAGTACCCAAATGAGTCACATACCTAAATTTTCGTATTCCCCTATAACCCTGGGCCAAACAAAAATAGAAAAATAATCCTAAGTGTCAACCCTAACTTTCAACCCTAACTTTCAACCCTAACTTTCAACCCTAACTTTCAACCCTAACTTTCAACCCTAACTCTTCTCTGATTGGTTAGTACCCAAATGAGTCACATACCTAAATTTTCGTATTCCCCTATAACCCTGGGCCAAACAAAAATAGAAAAATAATCCTAAGTGTCAACCCTAACTTTCAACCCTAACTTTCAACCCTAACTTTCAACCCTAACTCTTCTCTGATTGGTTAGTACCCAAATGAGTCACATACCTAAATTTTCGTATTCCCCTATAACCCTGGGCCAAACAAAAATAGAAAAATAATCCTAAGTGTCAACCCTAACTTTCAACCCTAACTTTCAACCCTAACTTTCAACCCTAACTCTTCTCTGATTGGTTAGTACCCAAATGAGTCACATACCTAAATTTTCGTATTCCCCTATAACCCTGGGCCAAACAAAAATAGAAAAATAATCCTAAGTGTCAACCCTAACTTTCAACCCTAACTTTCAACCCTAACTTTCAACCCTAACTTTCAACCCTAACTTTCAACCCTAACTTTCAACCCTAACTTACAACCCTAACTTACAACCCTAACTTTCAACCCTAACTCTTCTCTGATTGGTTAGTACCCAAATGAGTCACATACCTAAATTTTCGTATTCCCCTATAACCCTAACCCTAACCCTAACCCTAACCCTAACCCTAACCCTAACCCTAACCCTAAGTGTCAACCCTAACTTTCAAACCTAACTTTCAACCCTAACTTTCAACCCTAACTTTCAACCCTAACTTTCAACCCTAACTCTTCTCTGATTGGTTAGTACCCAAATGAGTCACATACCTAAATTTTCGTATTCCCCTATAACCCTGGGCCAAACAAAAATAGAAAAATAATCCTAAGTGTCAACCCTAACTTTCAACCCTAACTTTCAACCCTAACTTTCAACCCTAACTTTCAACCCTAACTTTCAAACCTAACTCTTCTCTGATTGGTTAGTACCCAAATGAGTCACATACCTAAATTTTCGTATTCCCCTATAACCCTGGGCCAAACAAAAATAGAAAAATAATCCTAAGTGTCAACCCTAACTTTCAACCCTAACTTTCAACCCTAACTTTCAACCCTAACTTTCAACCCTAACTCTTCTCTGATTGGTTAGTACCCAAATGAGTCACATACCTAAATTTTCGTATTCCCCTATAACCCTGGGCCAAACAAAAATAGAAAAATAATCCTAAGTGTCAACCCTAACTTTCAACCCTAACTTTCAACCCTAACTTTCAACCCTAACTTTCAACCCTAACTCTTCTCTGATTGGTTAGTACCCAAATGAGTCACATACCTAAATTTTCGTATTCCCCTATAACCCTGGGCCAAACAAAAATAGAAAAATAATCCTAAGTGTCAACCCTAACTTTCAACCCTAACTTTCAACCCTAACTTTCAACCCTAACTTTCAACCCTAACTCTTCTCTGATTGGTTAGTACCCAAATGAGTCACATACCTAAATTTTCGTATTCCCCTATAACCCTGGGCCAAACAAAAATAGAAAAATAATCCTAAGTGTCAACCCTAACTTTCAACCCTAACTTTCAACCCTAACTTTCAACCCTAACTTTCAACCCTAACTCTTCTCTGATTGGTTAGTACCCAAATGAGTCACATACCTAAATTTTCGTATTCCCCTATAACCCTGGGCCAAACAAAAATAGAAAAATAATCCTAAGTGTCAACCCTAACTTTCAACCCTAACTTTCAACCCTAACTTTCAACCCTAACTCTTCTCTGATTGGTTAGTACCCAAATGAGTCACATACCTAAATTTTCGTATTCCCCTATAACCCTGGGCCAAACAAAAATAGAAAAATAATCCTAAGTGTCAACCCTAACTTTCAACCCTAACTTTCAACCCTAACTTTCAACCCTAACTCTTCTCTGATTGGTTAGTACCCAAATGAGTCACATACCTAAATTTTCGTATTCCCCTATAACCCTGGGCCAAACAAAAATAGAAAAATAATCCTAAGTGTCAACCCTAACTTTCAACCCTAACTTTCAACCCTAACTTTCAACCCTAACTTTCAACCCTAACTCTTCTCTGATTGGTTAGTACCCAAATGAGTCACATACCTAAATTTTCGTATTCCCCTATAACCCTGGGCCAAACAAAAATAGAAAAATAATCCTAAGTGTCAACCCTAACTTTCAACCCTAACTTTCAACCCTAACTTTCAACCCTAACTTTCAACCCTAACTTTCAAACCTAACTCTTCTCTGATTGGTTAGTACCCAAATGAGTCACATACCTAAATTTTCGTATTCCCCTATAACCCTGGGCCAAACAAAAATAGAAAAATAATCCTAAGTGTCAACCCTAACTTTCAACCCTAACTTTCAACCCTAACTTTCAACCCTAACTTTCAACCCTAACTCTTCTCTGATTGGTTAGTACCCAAATGAGTCACATACCTAAATTTTCGTATTCCCCTATAACCCTGGGCCAAACAAAAATAGAAAAATAATCCTAAGTGTCAACCCTAACTTTCAACCCTAACTTTCAACCCTAACTTTCAACCCTAACTTTCAACCCTAACTCTTCTCTGATTGGTTAGTACCCAAATGAGTCACATACCTAAATTTTCGTATTCCCCTATAACCCTGGGCCAAACAAAAATAGAAAAATAATCCTAAGTGTCAACCCTAACTTTCAACCCTAACTTTCAACCCTAACTTTCAACCCTAACTTTCAACCCTAACTTTCAACCCTAACTCTTCTCTGATTGGTTAGTACCCAAATGAGTCACATACCTAAATTTTCGTATTCCCCTATAACCCTGGGCCAAACAAAAATAGAAAAATAATCCTAAGTGTCAACCCTAACTTTCAACCCTAACTTTCAACCCTAACTTTCAACCCTAACTTTCAACCCTAACTCTTCTCTGATTGGTTAGTACCCAAATGAGTCACATACCTAAATTTTCGTATTCCCCTATAACCCTGGGCCAAACAAAAATAGAAAAATAATCCTAAGTGTCAACCCTAACTTTCAACCCTAACTTTCAACCCTAACTTTCAACCCTAACTCTTCTCTGATTGGTTAGTACCCAAATGAGTCACATACCTAAATTTTCGTATTCCCCTATAACCCTGGGCCAAACAAAAATAGAAAAATAATCCTAAGTGTCAACCCTAACTTTCAACCCTAACTTTCAACCCTAACTTTCAACCCTAACTTTCAACCCTAACTCTTCTCTGATTGGTTAGTACCCAAATGAGTCACATACCTAAATTTTCGTATTCCCCTATAACCCTGGGCCAAACAAAAATAGAAAAATAATCCTAAGTGTCAACCCTAACTTTCAACCCTAACTTTCAACCCTAACTTTCAACCCTAACTTTCAACCCTAACTTTCAACCCTAACTCTTCTCTGATTGGTTAGTACCCAAATGAGTCACATACCTAAATTTTCGTATTCCCCTATAACCCTAACCCTAACCCTAACCCTAACCCTAACCCTAAATTTTCGTATTCCCCTATAACCCTGGGCCAAACAAAAATAGAAAAATAATCCTAAGTGTCAACCCTAACTTTCAACCCTAACTTTCAACCCTAACTTTCAACCCTAACTTTCAACCCTAACTCTTCTCTGATTGGTTAGTACCCAAATGAGTCACATACCTAAATTTTCGTATTCCCCTATAACCCTGGGCCAAACAAAAATAGAAAAATAATCCTAAGTGTCAACCCTAACTTTCAACCCTAACTTTCAACCCTAACTTTCAACCCTAACTTTCAACCCTAACTCTTCTCTGATTGGTTAGTACCCAAATGAGTCACATACCTAAATTTTCGTATTCCCCTATAACCCTGGGCCAAACAAAAATAGAAAAATAATCCTAAGTGTCAACCCTAACTTTCAACCCTAACTTTCAACCCTAACTTTCAACCCTAACTTTCAACCCTAACTTTCAACCCTAACTCTTCTCTGATTGGTTAGTACCCAAATGAGTCACATACCTAAATTTTCGTATTCCCCTATAACCCTGGGCCAAACAAAAATAGAAAAATAATCCTAAGTGTCAACCCTAACTTTCAACCCTAACTTTCAACCCTAACTTTCAACCCTAACTTTCAACCCTAACTCTTCTCTGATTGGTTAGTACCCAAATGAGTCACATACCTAAATTTTCGTATTCCCCTATAACCCTGGGCCAAACAAAAATAGAAAAATAATCCTAAGTGTCAACCCTAACTTTCAACCCTAACTTTCAACCCTAACTTTCAACCCTAACTTTCAACCCTAACTCTTCTCTGATTGGTTAGTACCCAAATGAGTCACATACCTAAATTTTCGTATTCCCCTATAACCCTGGGCCAAACAAAAATAGAAAAATAATCCTAAGTGTCAACCCTAACTTTCAACCCTAACTTTCAACCCTAACTTTCAACCCTAACTTTCAACCCTAACTTTCAACCCTAACTCTTCTCTGATTGGTTAGTACCCAAATGAGTCACATACCTAAATTTTCGTATTCCCCTATAACCCTAACCCTAACCCTAACCCTAACCCTAACCCTAAATTTTCGTATTCCCCTTTAACCCTGGGCCAAACAAAAATAGAAAAATAATCCTAAGTGTCAACCCTAACTTTCAACCCTAACTTTCAACCCTAACTTTCAACCCTAACTTTCAACCCTAACTTTCAACCCTAACTCTTATCTGATTGGTTAGTACCCAAATGAGTCACATACCTAAATTTTCGTATTCCCCTATAACCCTGGGCCAAACAAAAATAGAAAAATAATCCTAAGTGTCAACCCTAACTTTCAACCCTAACTTTCAACCCTAACTTTCAACCCTAACTTTCAACCCTAACTTTCAACCCTAACTCTTCTCTGATTGGTTAGTACCCAAATGAGTCACATACCTAAATTTTCGTATTCCCCTATAACCCTGGGCCAAACAAAAATAGAAAAATAATCCTAAGTGTCAACCCTAACTTTCAACCCTAACTTTCAACCCTAACTTTCAACCCTAACTCTTCTCTGATTGGTTAGTACCCAAATGAGTCACATACCTAAATTTTCGTATTCCCCTATAACCCTGGGCCAAACAAAAATAGAAAAATAATCCTAAGTGTCAACCCTAACTTTCAACCCTAACTTTCAACCCTAACTTTCAACCCTAACTCTTCTCTGATTGGTTAGTACCCAAATGAGTCACATACCTAAATTTTCGTATTCCCCTATAACCCTGGGCCAAACAAAAATAGAAAAATAATCCTAAGTGTCAACCCTAACTTTCAACCCTAACTTTCAACCCTAACTTTCAACCCTAACTTTCAACCCTAACTTTCAACCCTAACTTACAACCCTAACTTACAACCCTAACTTTCAACCCTAACTCTTCTCTGATTGGTTAGTACCCAAATGAGTCACATACCTAAATTTTCGTATTCCCCTATAACCCTAACCCTAACCCTAACCCTAACCCTAACCCTAACCCTAACCCTAAGTGTCAACCCTAACTTTCAAACCTAACTTTCAACCCTAACTTTCAACCCTAACTTTCAACCCTAACTTTCAACCCTAACTCTTCTCTGATTGGTTAGTACCCAAATGAGTCACATACCTAAATTTTCGTATTCCCCTATAACCCTGGGCCAAACAAAAATAGAAAAATAATCCTAAGTGTCAACCCTAACTTTCAACCCTAACTTTCAACCCTAACTTTCAACCCTAACTTTCAACCCTAACTTTCAAACCTAACTCTTCTCTGATTGGTTAGTACCCAAATGAGTCACATACCTAAATTTTCGTATTCCCCTATAACCCTGGGCCAAACAAAAATAGAAAAATAATCCTAAGTGTCAACCCTAACTTTCAACCCTAACTTTCAACCCTAACTTTCAACCCTAACTTTCAACCCTAACTCTTCTCTGATTGGTTAGTACCCAAATGAGTCACATACCTAAATTTTCGTATTCCCCTATAACCCTGGGCCAAACAAAAATAGAAAAATAATCCTAAGTGTCAACCCTAACTTTCAACCCTAACTTTCAACCCTAACTTTCAACCCTAACTTTCAACCCTAACTCTTCTCTGATTGGTTAGTACCCAAATGAGTCACATACCTAAATTTTCGTATTCCCCTATAACCCTGGGCCAAACAAAAATAGAAAAATAATCCTAAGTGTCAACCCTAACTTTCAACCCTAACTTTCAACCCTAACTTTCAACCCTAACTTTCAACCCTAACTCTTCTCTGATTGGTTAGTACCCAAATGAGTCACATACCTAAATTTTCGTATTCCCCTATAACCCTGGGCCAAACAAAAATAGAAAAATAATCCTAAGTGTCAACCCTAACTTTCAACCCTAACTTTCAACCCTAACTTTCAACCCTAACTTTCAACCCTAACTCTTCTCTGATTGGTTAGTACCCAAATGAGTCACATACCTAAATTTTCGTATTCCCCTATAACCCTGGGCCAAACAAAAATAGAAAAATAATCCTAAGTGTCAACCCTAACTTTCAACCCTAACTTTCAACCCTAACTTTCAACCCTAACTCTTCTCTGATTGGTTAGTACCCAAATGAGTCACATACCTAAATTTTCGTATTCCCCTATAACCCTGGGCCAAACAAAAATAGAAAAATAATCCTAAGTGTCAACCCTAACTTTCAACCCTAACTTTCAACCCTAACTTTCAACCCTAACTCTTCTCTGATTGGTTAGTACCCAAATGAGTCACATACCTAAATTTTCGTATTCCCCTATAACCCTGGGCCAAACAAAAATAGAAAAATAATCCTAAGTGTCAACCCTAACTTTCAACCCTAACTTTCAACCCTAACTTTCAACCCTAACTTTACCCCCTAACTCTTCTCTGATTGGTTAGTACCCAAATGAGTCACATACCTAAATTTTCGTATTCCCCTATAACCCTGGGCCAAACAAAAATAGAAAAATAATCCTAAGTGTCAACCCTAACTTTCAACCCTAACTTTCAACCCTAACTTTCAACCCTAACTTTCAACCCTAACTCTTCTCTGATTGGTTAGTACCCAAATGAGTCACATACCTAAATTTTCGTATTCCCCTATAACCCTGGGCCAAACAAAAATAGAAAAATAATCCTAAGTGTCAACCCTAACTTTCAACCCTAACTTTCAACCCTAACTTTCAACCCTAACTCTTCTCTGATTGGTTAGTACCCAAATGAGTCACATACCTAAATTTTCGTATTCCCCTATAACCCTGGGCCAAACAAAAATAGAAAAATAATCCTAAGTGTCAACCCTAACTTTCAACCCTAACTTTCAACCCTAACTTTCAACCCTAACTTTCAACCCTAACTCTTCTCTGATTGGTTAGTACTCAAATGAGTCACATACCTAAATTTTCGTATTCCCCTATAACCCTGGGCCAAACAAAAATAGAAAAATAATCCTAAGTGTCAACCCTAACTTTCAACCCTAACTTTCAACCCTAACTTTCAACCCTAACTTTCAACCCTAACTTTCAACCCTAACTCTTCTCTGATTGGTTAGTACCCAAATGAGTCACATACCTAAATTTTCGTATTCCCCTATAACCCTGGGCCAAACAAAAATAGAAAAATAATCCTAAGTGTCAACCCTAACTTTCAACCCTAACTTTCAACCCTAACTTTCAACCCTAACTTTCAACCCTAACTCTTCTCTGATTGGTTAGTACCCAAATGAGTCACATACCTAAATTTTCGTATTCCCCTATAACCCTGGGCCAAACAAAAATAGAAAAATAATCCTAAGTGTCAACCCTAACTTTCAACCCTAACTTTCAACCCTAACTTTCAACCCTAACTTTCAACCCTAACTTTCAACCCTAACTTACAACCCTAACTTACAACCCTAACTTTCAACCCTAACTCTTCTCTGATTGGTTAGTACCCAAATGAGTCACATACCTAAATTTTCGTATTCCCCTATAACCCTAACCCTAACCCTAACCCTAACCCTAACCCTAAGTGTCAACCCTAACTTTCAACCCTAACTTTCAACCCTAACTTTCAACCCTAACTTTCAACCCTAACTTTCAACCCTAACTCTTCTCTGATTGGTTAGTACCCAAATGAGTCACATACCTAAATTTTCGTATTCCCCTATAACCCTGGGCCAAACAAAAATAGAAAAATAATCCTAAGTGTCAACCCTAACTTTCAACCCTAACTTTCAACCCTAACTTTCAACCCTAACTTTCAACCCTAACTTTCAAACCTAACTCTTCTCTGATTGGTTAGTACCCAAATGAGTCACATACCTAAATTTTCGTATTCCCCTATAACCCTGGGCCAAACAAAAATAGAAAAATAATCCTAAGTGTCAACCCTAACTTTCAACCCTAACTTTCAACCCTAACTTTCAACCCTAACTTTCAACCCTAACTCTTCTCTGATTGGTTAGTACCCAAATGAGTCACATACCTAAATTTTCGTATTCCCCTATAACCCTGGGCCAAACAAAAATAGAAAAATAATCCTAAGTGTCAACCCTAACTTTCAACCCTAACTTTCAACCCTAACTTTCAACCCTAACTTTCAACCCTAACTCTTCTCTGATTGGTTAGTACCCAAATGAGTCACATACCTAAATTTTCGTATTCCCCTATAACCCTGGGCCAAACAAAAATAGAAAAATAATCCTAAGTGTCAACCCTAACTTTCAACCCTAACTTTCAACCCTAACTTTCAACCCTAACTTTCAACCCTAACTTTCAACCCTAACTCTTCTCTGATTGGTTAGTACCCAAATGAGTCACATACCTAAATTTTCGTATTCCCCTATAACCCTGGGCCAAACAAAAATAGAAAAATAATCCTAAGTGTCAACCCTAACTTTCAACCCTAACTTTCAACCCTAACTTTCAACCCTAACTTTCAACCCTAACTCTTCTCTGATTGGTTAGTACCCAAATGAGTCACATACCTAAATTTTCGTATTCCCCTATAACCCTGGGCCAAACAAAAATAGAAAAATAATCCTAAGTGTCAACCCTAACTTTCAACCCTAACTTTCAACCCTAACTTTCAACCCTAACTCTTCTCTGATTGGTTAGTACCCAAATGAGTCACATACCTAAATTTTCGTATTCCCCTATAACCCTGGGCCAAACAAAAATAGAAAAATAATCCTAAGTGTCAACCCTAACTTTCAACCCTAACTTTCAACCCTAACTTTCAACCCTAACTTTCAACCCTAACTCTTCTCTGATTGGTTAGTACCCAAATGAGTCACATACCTAAATTTTCGTATTCCCCTATAACCCTGGGCCAAACAAAAATAGAAAAATAATCCTAAGTGTCAACCCTAACTTTCAACCCTAACTTTCAACCCTAACTTTCAACCCTAACTTTCAACCCTAACTTTCAACCCTAACTCTTCTCTGATTGGTTAGTACCCAAATGAGTCACATACCTAAATTTTCGTATTCCCCTATAACCCTAACCCTAACCCTAACCCTAACCCTAACCCTAAATTTTCGTATTCCCCTATAACCCTGGGCCAAACAAAAATAGAAAAATAATCCTAAGTGTCAACCCTAACTTTCAACCCTAACTTTCAACCCTAACTTTCAACCCTAACTTTCAACCCTAACTCTTCTCTGATTGGTTAGTACCCAAATGAGTCACATACCTAAATTTTCGTATTCCCCTATAACCCTGGGCCAAACAAAAATAGAAAAATAATCCTAAGTGTCAACCCTAACTTTCAACCCTAACTTTCAACCCTAACTTTCAACCCTAACTTTCAACCCTAACTCTTCTCTGATTGGTTAGTACCCAAATGAGTCACATACCTAAATTTTCGTATTCCCCTATAACCCTGGGCCAAACAAAAATAGAAAAATAATCCTAAGTGTCAACCCTAACTTTCAACCCTAACTTTCAACCCTAACTTTCAACCCTAACTTTCAACCCTAACTTTCAACCCTAACTCTTCTCTGATTGGTTAGTACCCAAATGAGTCACATACCTAAATTTTCGTATTCCCCTATAACCCTGGGCCAAACAAAAATAGAAAAATAATCCTAAGTGTCAACCCTAACTTTCAACCCTAACTTTCAACCCTAACTTTCAACCCTAACTTTCAACCCTAACTCTTCTCTGATTGGTTAGTACCCAAATGAGTCACATACCTAAATTTTCGTATTCCCCTATAACCCTGGGCCAAACAAAAATAGAAAAATAATCCTAAGTGTCAACCCTAACTTTCAACCCTAACTTTCAACCCTAACTTTCAACCCTAACTCTTCTCTGATTGGTTAGTACCCAAATGAGTCACATACCTAAATTTTCGTATTCCCCTATAACCCTGGGCCAAACAAAAATAGAAAAATAATCCTAAGTGTCAACCCTAACTTTCAACCCTAACTTTCAACCCTAACTTTCAACCCTAACTTTCAACCCTAACTTTCAACCCTAACTCTTCTCTGATTGGTTAGTACCCAAATGAGTCACATACCTAAATTTTCGTATTCCCCTATAACCCTAACCCTAACCCTAACCCTAACCCTAACCCTAAATTTTCGTATTCCCCTTTAACCCTGGGCCAAACAAAAATAGAAAAATAATCCTAAGTGTCAACCCTAACTTTCAACCCTAACTTTCAACCCTAACTTTCAACCCTAACTTTCAACCCTAACTTTCAACCCTAACTCTTATCTGATTGGTTAGTACCCAAATGAGTCACATACCTAAATTTTCGTATTCCCCTATAACCCTGGGCCAAACAAAAATAGAAAAATAATCCTAAGTGTCAACCCTAACTTTCAACCCTAACTTTCAACCCTAACTTTCAACCCTAACTTTCAACCCTAACTTTCAACCCTAACTCTTCTCTGATTGGTTAGTACCCAAATGAGTCACATACCTAAATTTTCGTATTCCCCTATAACCCTGGGCCAAACAAAAATAGAAAAATAATCCTAAGTGTCAACCCTAACTTTCAACCCTAACTTTCAACCCTAACTTTCAACCCTAACTCTTCTCTGATTGGTTAGTACCCAAATGAGTCACATACCTAAATTTTCGTATTCCCCTATAACCCTGGGCCAAACAAAAATAGAAAAATAATCCTAAGTGTCAACCCTAACTTTCAACCCTAACTTTCAACCCTAACTTTCAACCCTAACTTTCAACCCTAACTCTTCTCTGATTGGTTAGTACCCAAATGAGTCACATACCTAAATTTTCGTATTCCCCTATAACCCTGGGCCAAACAAAAATAGAAAAATAATCCTAAGTGTCAACCCTAACTTTCAACCCTAACTTTCAACCCTAACTTTCAACCCTAACTTTCAACCCTAACTTTCAACCCTAACTTACAACCCTAACTTACAACCCTAACTTTCAACCCTAACTCTTCTCTGATTGGTTAGTACCCAAATGAGTCACATACCTAAATTTTCGTATTCCCCTATAACCCTAACCCTAACCCTAACCCTAACCCTAACCCTAACCCTAACCCTAAGTGTCAACCCTAACTTTCAACCCTAACTTTCAACCCTAACTTTCAACCCTAACTTTCAACCCTAACTTTCAACCCTAACTCTTCTCTGATTGGTTAGTACCCAAATGAGTCACATACCTAAATTTTCGTATTCCCCTATAACCCTGGGCCAAACAAAAATAGAAAAATAATCCTAAGTGTCAACCCTAACTTTCAACCCTAACTTTCAACCCTAACTTTCAACCCTAACTTTCAACCCTAACTTTCAAACCTAACTCTTCTCTGATTGGTTAGTACCCAAATGAGTCACATACCTAAATTTTCGTATTCCCCTATAACCCTGGGCCAAACAAAAATAGAAAAATAATCCTAAGTGTCAACCCTAACTTTCAACCCTAACTTTCAACCCTAACTTTCAACCCTAACTTTCAACCCTAACTCTTCTCTGATTGGTTAGTACCCAAATGAGTCACATACCTAAATTTTCGTATTCCCCTATAACCCTGGGCCAAACAAAAATAGAAAAATAATCCTAAGTGTCAACCCTAACTTTCAACCCTAACTTTCAACCCTAACTTTCAACCCTAACTTTCAACCCTAACTCTTCTCTGATTGGTTAGTACCCAAATGAGTCACATACCTAAATTTTCGTATTCCCCTATAACCCTGGGCCAAACAAAAATAGAAAAATAATCCTAAGTGTCAACCCTAACTTTCAACCCTAACTTTCAACCCTAACTTTCAACCCTAACTTTCAACCCTAACTTTCAACCCTAACTCTTCTCTGATTGGTTAGTACCCAAATGAGTCACATACCTAAATTTTCGTATTCCCCTATAACCCTGGGCCAAACAAAAATAGAAAAATAATCCTAAGTGTCAACCCTAACTTTCAACCCTAACTTTCAACCCTAACTTTCAACCCTAACTTTCAACCCTAACTCTTCTCTGATTGGTTAGTACCCAAATGAGTCACATACCTAAATTTTCGTATTCCCCTATAACCCTGGGCCAAACAAAAATAGAAAAATAATCCTAAGTGTCAACCCTAACTTTCAACCCTAACTTTCAACCCTAACTTTCAACCCTAACTCTTCTCTGATTGGTTAGTACCCAAATGAGTCACATACCTAAATTTTCGTATTCCCCTATAACCCTGGGCCAAACAAAAATAGAAAAATAATCCTAAGTGTCAACCCTAACTTTCAACCCTAACTTTCAACCCTAACTTTCAACCCTAACTTTCAACCCTAACTTTCAACCCTAACTCTTCTCTGATTGGTTAGTACCCAAATGAGTCACATACCTAAATTTTCGTATTCCCCTATAACCCTGGGCCAAACAAAAATAGAAAAATAATCCTAAGTGTCAACCCTAACTTTCAACCCTAACTTTCAACCCTAACTTTCAACCCTAACTTTCAACCCTAACTCTTCTCTGATTGGTTAGTACCCAAATGAGTCACATACCTAAATTTTCGTATTCCCCTATAACCCTAACCCTAACCCTAACCCTAACCCTAACCCTAACCCTAAATTTTCGTATTCCCCTATAACCCTGGGCCAAACAAAAATAGAAAAATAATCCTAAGTGTCAACCCTAACTTTCAACCCTAACTTTCAACCCTAACTTTCAACCCTAACTTTCAACCCTAACTCTTCTCTGATTGGTTAGTACCCAAATGAGTCACATACCTAAATTTTCGTATTCCCCTATAACCCTGGGCCAAACAAAAATAGAAAAATAATCCTAAGTGTCAACCCTAACTTTCAACCCTAACTTTCAACCCTAACTTTCAACCCTAACTTTCAACCCTAACTCTTCTCTGATTGGTTAGTACCCAAATGAGTCACATACCTAAATTTTCGTATTCCCCTATAACCCTGGGCCAAACAAAAATAGAAAAATAATCCTAAGTGTCAACCCTAACTTTCAACCCTAACTTTCAACCCTAACTTTCAACCCTAACTTTCAACCCTAACTTTCAACCCTAACTCTTCTCTGATTGGTTAGTACCCAAATGAGTCACATACCTAAATTTTCGTATTCCCCTATAACCCTGGGCCAAACAAAAATAGAAAAATAATCCTAAGTGTCAACCCTAACTTTCAACCCTAACTTTCAACCCTAACTTTCAACCCTAACTTTCAACCCTAACTCTTCTCTGATTGGTTAGTACCCAAATGAGTCACATACCTAAATTTTCGTATTCCCCTATAACCCTGGGCCAAACAAAAATAGAAAAATAATCCTAAGTGTCAACCCTAACTTTCAACCCTAACTTTCAACCCTAACTTTCAACCCTAACTCTTCTCTGATTGGGTAGTACCCAAATGAGTCACATACCTAAATTTTCGTATTCCCCTATAACCCTGGGCCAAACAAAAATAGAAAAATAATCCTAACTTTCAACCCTAACTTTCAACCCTAACTTTCAACCCTAACTTTCAACCCTAACTCTTCTCTGATTGGTTAGTACCCAAATGAGTCACATACCTAAATTTTCGTATTCCCCTATAACCCTAACCCTAACCCTAACCCTAACCCTAACCCTAAATTTTCGTATTCCCCTATAACCCTGGGCCAAACAAAAATAGAAAAATAATCCTAAGTGTCAACCCTAACTTTCAACCCTAACTTTCAACCCTAACTTTCAACCCTAACTTTCAACCCTAACTTTCAACCCTAACTCTTATCTGATTGGTTAGTACCCAAATGAGTCACATACCTAAATTTTCGTATTCCCCTATAACCCTGGGCCAAACAAAAATAGAAAAATAATCCTAAGTGTCAACCCTAACTTTCAACCCTAACTTTCAACCCTAACTTTCAACCCTAACTTTCAACCCTAACTTTCAACCCTAACTCTTCTCTGATTGGTTAGTACCCAAATGAGTCACATACCTAAATTTTCGTATTCCCCTATAACCCTGGGCCAAACAAAAATAGAAAAATAATCCTAAGTGTCAACCCTAACTTTCAACCCTAACTTTCAACCCTAACTTTCAACCCTAACTCTTCTCTGATTGGTTAGTACCCAAATGAGTCACATACCTAAATTTTCGTATTCCCCTATAACCCTGGGCCAAACAAAAATAGAAAAATAATCCTAAGTGTCAACCCTAACTTTCAACCCTAACTTTCAACCCTAACTTTCAACCCTAACTTTCAACCCTAACTCTTCTCTGATTGGTTAGTACCCAAATGAGTCACATACCTAAATTTTCGTATTCCCCTATAACCCTGGGCCAAACAAAAATAGAAAAATAATCCTAAGTGTCAACCCTAACTTTCAACCCTAACTTTCAACCCTAACTTTCAACCCTAACTTTCAACCCTAACTTTCAACCCTAACTCTTCTCTGATTGGTTAATACCCAAATGAGTCACATACCTAAATTTTCGTATTCCCCTATAACCCTGGGCCAAACAAAAATAGAAAAATAATCCTAAGTGTCAACCCTAACTTTCAACCCTAACTTTCAACCCTAACTTTCAACCCTAACTTTCAACCCTAACTCTTCTCTGATTGGTTAGTACCCAAATGAGTCACATACCTAAATTTTCGTATTCCCCTATAACCCTGGGCCAAACAAAAATAGAAAAATAATCCTAAGTGTCAACCCTAACTTTCAACCCTAACTTTCAACCCTAACTTTCAACCCTAACTTTCAACCCTAACTCTTCTCTGATTGGTTAGTACCCAAATGAGTCACATACCTAAATTTTCGTATTCCCCTATAACCCTGGGCCAAACAAAAATAGAAAAATAATCCTAAGTGTCAACCCTAACTTTCAACCCTAACTTTCAACCCTAACTTTCAACCCTAACTCTTCTCTGATTGGTTAGTACCCAAATGAGTCACATACCTAAATTTTCGTATTCCCCTATAACCCTGGGCCAAACAAAAATAGAAAAATAATCCTAAGTGTCAACCCTAACTTTCAACCCTAACTTTCAACCCTAACTTTCAACCCTAACTTTCAACCCTAACTCTTCTCTGATTGGTTAGTACCCAAATGAGTCACATACCTAAATTTTCGTATTCCCCTATAACCCTGGGCCAAACAAAAATAGAAAAATAATCCTAAGTGTCAACCCTAACTTCAACCCTAACTTTCAACCCTAACTTTCAACCCTAACTTTCAACCCTAACTTTCAACCCTAACTCTTCTCTGATTGGTTAGTACCCAAATGAGTCACATACCTAAATTTTCGTATTCCCCTATAACCCTGGGCCAAACAAAAATAGAAAAATAATCCTAAGTGTCAACCCTAACTTTCAACCCTAACTTTCAACCCTAACTTTCAACCCTAACTTTCAACCCTAACTCTTCTCTGATTGGTTAGTACCCAAATGAGTCACATACCTAAATTTTCGTATTCCCCTATAACCCTGGGCCAAACAAAAATAGAAAAATAATCCTAAGTGTCAACCCTAACTTTCAACCCTAACTTTCAACCCTAACTTTCAACCCTAACTTTCAACCCTAACTCTTCTCTGATTGGTTAGTACCCAAATGAGTCACATACCTAAATTTTCGTATTCCCCTATAACCCTGGGCCAAACAAAAATAGAAAAATAATCCTAAGTGTCAACCCTAACTTTCAACCCTAACTTTCAACCCTAACTTTCAACCCTAACTCTTCTCTGATTGGTTAGTACCCAAATGAGTCACATACCTAAATTTTCGTATTCCCCTATAACCCTGGGCCAAACAAAAATAGAAAAATAATCCTAAGTGTCAACCCTAACTTTCAACCCTAACTTTCAACCCTAACTTTCAACCCTAACTTTCAACCTAACTTTCAACCCTAACTCTTCTCTGATTGGTTAGTACCCAAATGAGTCACATACCTAAATTTTCGTATTCCCCTATAACCCTGGGCCAAACAAAAATAGAAAAATAATCCTAAGTGTCAACCCTAACTTTCAACCCTAACTTTCAACCCTAACTTTCAACCCTAACTTTCAACCCTAACTCTTCTCTGATTGGTTAGTACCCAAATGAGTCACATACCTAAATTTTCGTATTCCCCTATAACCCTGGGCCAAACAAAAATAGAAAAATAATCCTAAGTGTCAACCCTAACTTTCAACCCTAACTTTCAACCCTAACTTTCAACCCTAACTTTCAACCCTAACTCTTCTCTGATTGGTTAGTACCCAAATGAGTCACATACCTAAATTTTCGTATTCCCCTATAACCCTGGGCCAAACAAAAATAGAAAAATAATCCTAAGTGTCAACCCTAACTTTCAACCCTAACTTTCAACCCTAACTTTCAACCCTAACTTTCAACCCTAACTTTCAACCCTAACTCTTCTCTGATTGGTTAGTACCCAAATGAGTCACATACCTAAATTTTCGTATTCCCCTATAACCCTGGGCCAAACAAAAATAGAAAAATAATCCTAAGTGTCAACCCTAACTTTCAACCCTAACTTTCAACCCTAACTTTCAACCCTAACTTTCAACCCTAACTCTTCTCTGATTGGTTAGTACCCAAATGAGTCACATACCTAAATTTTCGTATTCCCCTATAACCCTGGGCCAAACAAAAATAGAAAAATAATCCTAAGTGTCAACCCTAACTTTCAACCCTAACTTTCAACCCTAACTTTCAACCCTAACTCTTCTCTGATTGGTTAGTACCCAAATGAGTCACATACCTAAATTTTCGTATTCCCCTATAACCCTGGGCCAAACAAAAATAGAAAAATAATCCTAAGTGTCAACCCTAACTTTCAACCCTAACTTTCAACCCTAACTTTCAACCCTAACTTTCAACCCTAACTCTTCTCTGATTGGTTAGTACCCAAATGAGTCACATACCTAAATTTTCGTATTCCCCTATAACCCTGGGCCAAACAAAAATAGAAAAATAATCCTAAGTGTCAACCCTAACTTTCAACCCTAACTTTCAACCCTAACTTTCAACCCTAACTTTCAACCCTAACTTTCAACCCTAACTCTTCTCTGATTGGTTAGTACCCAAATGAGTCACATACCTAAATTTTCGTATTCCCCTATAACCCTAACCCTAACCCTAACCCTAACCCTAACCCTAAATTTTCGTATTCCCCTATAACCCTGGGCCAAACAAAAATAGAAAAATAATCCTAAGTGTCAACCCTAACTTTCAACCCTAACTTTCAACCCTAACTTTCAACCCTAACTTTCAACCCTAACTCTTCTCTGATTGGTTAGTACCCAAATGAGTCACATACCTAAATTTTCGTATTCCCCTATAACCCTGGGCCAAACAAAAATAGAAAAATAATCCTAAGTGTCAACCCTAACTTTCAACCCTAACTTTCAACCCTAACTTTCAACCCTAACTTTCAACCCTAACTCTTCTCTGATTGGTTAGTACCCAAATGAGTCACATACCTAAATTTTCGTATTCCCCTATAACCCTGGGCCAAACAAAAATAGAAAAATAATCCTAAGTGTCAACCCTAACTTTCAACCCTAACTTTCAACCCTAACTTTCAACCCTAACTTTCAACCCTAACTTTCAACCCTAACTCTTCTCTGATTGGTTAGTACCCAAATGAGTCACATACCTAAATTTTCGTATTCCCCTATAACCCTGGGCCAAACAAAAATAGAAAAATAATCCTAAGTGTCAACCCTAACTTTCAACCCTAACTTTCAACCCTAACTTTCAACCCTAACTTTCAACCCTAACTCTTCTCTGATTGGTTAGTACCCAAATGAGTCACATACCTAAATTTTCGTATTCCCCTATAACCCTGGGCCAAACAAAAATAGAAAAATAATCCTAAGTGTCAACCCTAACTTTCAACCCTAACTTTCAACCCTAACTTTCAACCCTAACTCTTCTCTGATTGGTTAGTACCCAAATGAGTCACATACCTAAATTTTCGTATTCCCCTATAACCCTGGGCCAAACAAAAATAGAAAAATAATCCTAAGTGTCAACCCTAACTTTCAACCCTAACTTTCAACCCTAACTTTCAACCCTAACTTTCAACCCTAACTTTCAACCCTAACTCTTCTCTGATTGGTTAGTACCCAAATGAGTCACATACCTAAATTTTCGTATTCCCCTATAACCCTGGGCCAAACAAAAATAGAAAAATAATCCTAAGTGTCAACCCTAACTTTCAACCCTAACTTTCAACCCTAACTTTCAACCCTAACTTTCAACCCTAACTTTCAACCCTAACTCTTCTCTGATTGGTTAGTACCCAAATGAGTCACATACCTAAATTTTCGTATTCCCCTATAACCCTAACCCTAACCCTAACCCTAACCCTAACCCTAAATTTTCGTATTCCCCTTTAACCCTGGGCCAAACAAAAATAGAAAAATAATCCTAAGTGTCAACCCTAACTTTCAACCCTAACTTTCAACCCTAACTTTCAACCCTAACTTTCAACCCTAACTTTCAACCCTAACTCTTATCTGATTGGTTAGTACCCAAATGAGTCACATACCTAAATTTTCGTATTCCCCTATAACCCTGGGCCAAACAAAAATAGAAAAATAATCCTAAGTGTCAACCCTAACTTTCAACCCTAACTTTCAACCCTAACTTTCAACCCTAACTTTCAACCCTAACTTTCAACCCTAACTCTTCTCTGATTGGTTAGTACCCAAATGAGTCACATACCTAAATTTTCGTATTCCCCTATAACCCTGGGCCAAACAAAAATAGAAAAATAATCCTAAGTGTCAACCCTAACTTTCAACCCTAACTTTCAACCCTAACTTTCAACCCTAACTCTTCTCTGATTGGTTAGTACCCAAATGAGTCACATACCTAAATTTTCGTATTCCCCTATAACCCTGGGCCAAACAAAAATAGAAAAATAATCCTAAGTGTCAACCCTAACTTTCAACCCTAACTTTCAACCCTAACTTTCAACCCTAACTTTCAACCCTAACTCTTCTCTGATTGGTTAGTACCCAAATGAGTCACATACCTAAATTTTCGTATTCCCCTATAACCCTGGGCCAAACAAAAATAGAAAAATAATCCTAAGTGTCAACCCTAACTTTCAACCCTAACTTTCAACCCTAACTTTCAACCCTAACTTTCAACCCTAACTTTCAACCCTAACTTACAACCCTAACTTACAACCCTAACTTTCAACCCTAACTCTTCTCTGATTGGTTAGTACCCAAATGAGTCACATACCTAAATTTTCGTATTCCCCTATAACCCTAACCCTAACCCTAACCCTAACCCTAACCCTAACCCTAACCCTAACCCTAAGTGTCAACCCTAACTTTCAAACCTAACTTTCAACCCTAACTTTCAACCCTAACTTTCAACCCTAACTTTCAACCCTAACTCTTCTCTGATTGGTTAGTACCCAAATGAGTCACATACCTAAATTTTCGTATTCCCCTATAACCCTGGGCCAAACAAAAATAGAAAAATAATCCTAAGTGTCAACCCTAACTTTCAACCCTAACTTTCAACCCTAACTTTCAACCCTAACTTTCAACCCTAACTCTTCTCTGATTGGTTAGTACCCAAATGAGTCACATACCTAAATTTTCGTATTCCCCTATAACCCTGGGCCAAACAAAAATAGAAAAATAATCCTAAGTGTCAACCCTAACTTTCAACCCTAACTTTCAACCCTAACTTTCAACCCTAACTTTCAACCCTAACTTTCAACCCTAACTCTTCTCTGATTGGTTAGTACCCAAATGAGTCACATACCTAAATTTTCGTATTCCCCTATAACCCTGGGCCAAACAAAAATAGAAAAATAATCCTAAGTGTCAACCCTAACTTTCAACCCTAACTTTCAACCCTAACTTTCAACCCTAACTTTCAACCCTAACTCTTCTCTGATTGGTTAGTACCCAAATGAGTCACATACCTAAATTTTCGTATTCCCCTATAACCCTGGGCCAAACAAAAATAGAAAAATAATCCTAAGTGTCAACCCTAACTTTCAACCCTAACTTTCAACCCTAACTTTCAACCCTAACTCTTCTCTGATTGGTTAGTACCCAAATGAGTCACATACCTAAATTTTCGTATTCCCCTATAACCCTGGGCCAAACAAAAATAGAAAAATAATCCTAAGTGTCAACCCTAACTTTCAACCCTAACTTTCACCCTAACTTTCAACCCTAACTTTCAACCCTAACTTTCAACCCTAACTCTTCTCTGATTGGTTAGTACCCAAATGAGTCACATACCTAAATTTTCGTATTCCCCTATAACCCTGGGCCAAACAAAAATAGAAAAATAATCCTAAGTGTCAACCCTAACTTTCAACCCTAACTTTCAACCCTAACTTTCAACCCTAACTTTCAACCCTAACTCTTCTCTGATTGGTTAGTACCCAAATGAGTCACATACCTAAATTTTCGTATTCCCCTATAACCCTAACCCTAACCCTAACCCTAACCCTAACCCTAACCCTAAATTTCGTATTCCCCTATAACCCTGGGCCAAACAAAAATAGAAAAATAATCCTAAGTGTCAACCCTAACTTTCAACCCTAACTTTCAACCCTAACTTTCAACCCTAACTTTCAACCCTAACTCTTCTCTGATTGGTTAGTACCCAAATGAGTCACATACCTAAATTTTCGTATTCCCCTATAACCCTGGGCCAAACAAAAATAGAAAAATAATCCTAAGTGTCAACCCTAACTTTCAACCCTAACTTTCAACCCTAACTTTCAACCCTAACTTTCAACCCTAACTCTTCTCTGATTGGTTAGTACCCAAATGAGTCACATACCTAAATTTTCGTATTCCCCTATAACCCTGGGCCAAACAAAAATAGAAAAATAATCCTAAGTGTCAACCCTAACTTTCAACCCTAACTTTCAACCCTAACTTTCAACCCTAACTTTCAACCCTAACTTTCAACCCTAACTCTTCTCTGATTGGTTAGTACCCAAATGAGTCACATACCTAAATTTTCGTATTCCCCTATAACCCTGGGCCAAACAAAAATAGAAAAATAATCCTAAGTGTCAACCCTAACTTTCAACCCTAACTTTCAACCCTAACTTTCAACCCTAACTTTCAACCCTAACTCTTCTCTGATTGGTTAGTACCCAAATGAGTCACATACCTAAATTTTCGTATTCCCCTATAACCCTGGGCCAAACAAAAATAGAAAAATAATCCTAAGTGTCAACCCTAACTTTCAACCCTAACTTTCAACCCTAACTTTCAACCCTAACTCTTCTCTGATTGGGTAGTACCCAAATGAGTCACATACCTAAATTTTCGTATTCCCCTATAACCCTGGGCCAAACAAAAATAGAAAAATAATCCTAACTTTCAACCCTAACTTTCAACCCTAACTTTCAACCCTAACTTTCAACCCTAACTCTTCTCTGATTGGTTAGTACCCAAATGAGTCACATACCTAAATTTTCGTATTCCCCTATAACCCTAACCCTAACCCTAACCCTAACCCTAACCCTAAATTTTCGTATTCCCCTATAACCCTGGGCCAAACAAAAATAGAAAAATAATCCTAAGTGTCAACCCTAACTTTCAACCCTAACTTTCAACCCTAACTTTCAACCCTAACTTTCAACCCTAACTTTCAACCCTAACTCTTATCTGATTGGTTAGTACCCAAATGAGTCACATACCTAAATTTTCGTATTCCCCTATAACCCTGGGCCAAACAAAAATAGAAAAATAATCCTAAGTGTCAACCCTAACTTTCAACCCTAACTTTCAACCCTAACTTTCAACCCTAACTTTCAACCCTAACTTTCAACCCTAACTCTTCTCTGATTGGTTAGTACCCAAATGAGTCACATACCTAAATTTTCGTATTCCCCTATAACCCTGGGCCAAACAAAAATAGAAAAATAATCCTAAGTGTCAACCCTAACTTTCAACCCTAACTTTCAACCCTAACTTTCAACCCTAACTCTTCTCTGATTGGTTAGTACCCAAATGAGTCACATACCTAAATTTTCGTATTCCCCTATAACCCTGGGCCAAACAAAAATAGAAAAATAATCCTAAGTGTCAACCCTAACTTTCAACCCTAACTTTCAACCCTAACTTTCAACCCTAACTTTCAACCCTAACTCTTCTCTGATTGGTTAGTACCCAAATGAGTCACATACCTAAATTTTCGTATTCCCCTATAACCCTGGGCCAAACAAAAATAGAAAAATAATCCTAAGTGTCAACCCTAACTTTCAACCCTAACTTTCAACCCTAACTTTCAACCCTAACTTTCAACCCTAACTTTCAACCCTAACTCTTCTCTGATTGGTTAGTACCCAAATGAGTCACATACCTAAATTTTCGTATTCCCCTATAACCCTGGGCCAAACAAAAATAGAAAAATAATCCTAAGTGTCAACCCTAACTTTCAACCCTAACTTTCAACCCTAACTTTCAACCCTAACTTTCAACCCTAACTCTTCTCTGATTGGTTAGTACCCAAATGAGTCACATACCTAAATTTTCGTATTCCCCTATAACCCTGGGCCAAACAAAAATAGAAAAATAATCCTAAGTGTCAACCCTAACTTTCAACCCTAACTTTCAACCCTAACTTTCAACCCTAACTTTCAACCCTAACTCTTCTCTGATTGGTTAGTACCCAAATGAGTCACATACCTAAATTTTCGTATTCCCCTATAACCCTGGGCCAAACAAAAATAGAAAAATAATCCTAAGTGTCAACCCTAACTTTCAACCCTAACTTTCAACCCTAACTTTCAACCCTAACTCTTCTCTGATTGGTTAGTACCCAAATGAGTCACATACCTAAATTTTCGTATTCCCCCTATAACCCTGGGCCAAACAAAAATAGAAAAATAATCCTAAGTGTCAACCCTAACTTTCAACCCTAACTTTCAACCCTAACTTTCAACCCTAACTTTCAACCCTAACTCTTCTCTGATTGGTTAGTACCCAAATGAGTCACATACCTAAATTTTCGTATTCCCCTATAACCCTGGGCCAAACAAAAATAGAAAAATAATCCTAAGTGTCAACCCTAACTTTCAACCCTAACTTTCAACCCTAACTTTCAACCCTAACTTTCAACCCTAACTTTCAACCCTAACTCTTCTCTGATTGGTTAGTACCCAAATGAGTCACATACCTAAATTTTCGTATTCCCCTATAACCCTGGGCCAAACAAAAATAGAAAAATAATCCTAAGTGTCAACCCTAACTTTCAACCCTAACTTTCAACCCTAACTTTCAACCCTAACTTTCAACCCTAACTCTTCTCTGATTGGTTAGTACCCAAATGAGTCACATACCTAAATTTTCGTATTCCCCTATAACCCTGGGCCAAACAAAAATAGAAAAATAATCCTAAGTGTCAACCCTAACTTTCAACCCTAACTTTCAACCCTAACTTTCAACCCTAACTTTCAACCCTAACTCTTCTCTGATTGGTTAGTACCCAAATGAGTCACATACCTAAATTTTCGTATTCCCCTATAACCCTGGGCCAAACAAAAATAGAAAAATAATCCTAAGTGTCAACCCTAACTTTCAACCCTAACTTTCAACCCTAACTTTCAACCCTAACTTTCAACCCTAACTTTCAACCCTAACTCTTCTCTGATTGGTTAGTACCCAAATGAGTCACATACCTAAATTTTCGTATTCCCCTATAACCCTGGGCCAAACAAAAATAGAAAAATAATCCTAAGTGTCAACCCTAACTTTCAACCCTAACTTTCAACCCTAACTTTCAACCCTAACTTTCAACCCTAACTCTTCTCTGATTGGTTAGTACCCAAATGAGTCACATACCTAAATTTTCGTATTCCCCTATAACCCTGGGCCAAACAAAAATAGAAAAATAATCCTAAGTGTCAACCCTAACTTTCAACCCTAACTTTCAACCCTAACTTTCAACCCTAACTCTTCTCTGATTGGTTAGTACCCAAATGAGTCACATACCTAAATTTTCGTATTCCCCTATAACCCTGGGCCAAACAAAAATAGAAAAATAATCCTAAGTGTCAACCCTAACTTTCAACCCCTAAA
>NW_027455149.1:0-44164 GCF_040206685.1 Ascaphus truei
ACACAATATATGTTTGTTATTGAGTTGTACAATGATACCGGCATGTATACTGCCCCCCCTGCCCATATACTGCCCCCCCTCCCCTCCTCCCCCACCTGCCCATATACTGCCCCCTACCCTCCTCCCCCACCTGCCCATATACTGCCCCCCTCCCCTCCTCCCCCTCCTGCCCATATACTGCCCCCCCACCCCTCCTCCCCCACCTGCCCATATACTGCCCCCCCCCACCCCTCCTCCCCCACCTGCCCATATACTGCCCCTCCTCCCCTCCTCCCCCACCTGCCCATATACTGCCCCCCTCCCCTCCTCCCCCACCTGCCCGTATACTGCCCCCCCTTCCCTCCACCCCCACCTGCCCATATCCTGCCCCCCCTCCCCTCCTCCCCCAGGCATACAGTGCCCCCTCCTTCTCCCCTGGCATACAGTGCCCCCCTCCTCCCCCGGCATACAGTGCCCCCCCTACAATAACCCCCCGTCTCCCAGACATACAATTACCCCCCCCTCTCCCAGACATACAATGACCCCCCCTCTCCCAGACATACAATGACCCCCCCTCTCCCAGACATACAATGACCCCCCCTCTCCCAGGCATACAATGACCCCCCTCTCCCAGACATACAATGACCCCCCTCTCCCAGACATACAATGACCCCCCCTCTCCCAGACATACAATGACCCCCCCCTCTCCCAGACATACAATGACCCCCCTCTCCCAGACGTACAATGACCCCCCCTCTCCCAGGCGTACAATGACCCCCCCCTCTCCCAGGCATACAATGACCCCCCCCTCTCCCAGTCATACAATGACCCCCCCCTCTCCCAGTCATACAATGACCCCCTCCATCGCCCAGACATACAATGACCCCCCTCTCCCAGAAATACAATGACCCCCCTCTCCCAGACATACAATGACCCCCCTCTCCCAGACATACAATGACCCCCCTCTCCCAGACATACAATGACCCCCCTCTCCCAGACATACAATGACCCCCCTCTCCCAGACATACAATGACCCCCCTCTCCCAGGCATACAATGACCCCCCCTCTCCCAGACATACAATGACCCCCCCTCTCCCAGGCATACAATGACCCCCCCTCTCCCAGACATACAATGACCCCCCTCTCCCAGGCATACAATGACCCCCCCTCTAACAGGCATACAATGACCCCCCCCCTCTCCCAGGCATACAATGACCCCCCCCTCTCCCAGGCATACAATGACCCCCCCCCCTCTCCCAGGCATACAATGACCCCCCCCCCTCTCCAGGCATACAATGACCCCCCCCCTCTCCCAGACATACAATGACCCCCCCTCTCCCAGACATACAATGACCCCCCCTCTCCCAGGCATACAATGACCCCCCTCTCCCACACATACAATGACCCCCCCCTCTCCCAGACATACAATGACCCCCCCTCTCCCAGACATACAATGACCCCCCCCTCTCCCAGACATACAATGACCCCCCTCTCCCAGACGTACAATGACCCCCCTCTCCCAGGCGTACAATGACCCCCCCTCTCCCAGGCGTACAATGACCCCCCCCTCTCCCAGACGTACAATGACCCCCCCTCTCCCAGGCATACAATGATCTCCCCCCTCTCCCAGTCATACAATCACCCCCCCCTCTCCCAGTCATACAATGACCCCCTCCATCTCCCAGACATACAATGACCCCCCTCTCCCAGAAATACAATGACCCCCCTCTCCCAGACATACAATGACCCCCCTCTCCCAGACATACAATGACCCCCCTCTCCCAGACATACAATGACCCCCCTCTCCCAGACATACAATGACCCCCCTCTCCCAGGCATACAATGACCCCCCCTCTCCCAGACATACAATGACCCCCCCTCTCCCAGGCATACAATGACCCCCCCTCTCCCAGGCATACAATGACCCCCCCTCTCCCAGACATACAATGACCCCCCCTCTCCCAGGCATACAATGACCCCCCCTCTAACAGGCATACAATGACCCCCCCCCTCTCCCAGGCATACAATGACCCCCCCCTCTCCCAGGCATACAATGACCCCCCTCTCCCAGGCATACAATGACCCCCCTCACCCAGACATTCAATGACCCCCTCTCCCAGACATACAATGACCCCCCTCTCCCAGACATACAATGACCCCCCCCTCTCCCAGACATACAATGCGTTCATATAGTGTGCCACTGCTTTCATATACTGTGCCACTGCTTTCATATACTGTGCCACTGCTTTCATATACTGTGCCACTGCTTTCATATAGTGTGCCACTGTTTTCATATGCTGTGCCACTGCTTTCATATAGTGTGCCACTGCTTTCATATACTGTGCCACTGTTTTCATATACTGTGCCGCTGCGTTCATATACTGTGCGCTGCGTTCATATACTGTGCCGCTGCTTTCATATACTATGCCGCTGCGTTCATATACTGTGCCACTGCGTTCATATACTGTGCCACTGTTTTCATATACTGTGCCGCTGCGTTCATATACTGTGCCGCTGCGTTCATATACTGTGCCGCTGCGTTCATATACTGTGCCGCTGCGTTCATATACTGTGCCGCTGCGTTCATATACTGTGCCGCTGCGTTCATATACTGTGCCGCTGCTTTCATATACTATGCCGCTGCGTTCATATACTGTGCCGCTGCTTTCATATACTATGCCGCTGCGTTCATATACTGTGCCGCTGCGTTCATATACTGTGCCGCTGCGTTCATATACTGTGCCGCTGCGTTCATATAGCGTGCCGCTGCTTTCATATTCCGTGCCGCTGCGTTCATATACTGTGCCGCTGCGTTCATATACTGTGCCGCTGCGTTCATATCCTGTGCCGCTGCTTTCATATGCTGTGCCGCTGCGTTCATATACTGTGCCGCTGCGTTCATATACTGTGCCGCTGCGTTCATATACTGTGCCGCTGCGTTCATATACTGTGCCGCTGCGTTCATATACTGTGCCGCTGCGTTCATATACTGTGCCGCTGCGTTCATATACTGTGCCGCTGCGTTCATATAGCGTGCCGCTGCGTTCATATACTGTGCCGCTGCGTTCATATACTGTGCCGCTGCGTTCATATACTGTGCCGCTGCCTTCATATAGCGTGCCGCTGCGTTCATATACTGTGCCGCTGCGTTCATATACTGTGCCGCTGCGTTCATATACTGTGCCGCTGCGTTCATATACTGTGCCGCTGCCTTCATATAGCGTGCCGCTGCGTTCATATACTGTGCCGCTGCGTTCATATACTGTGCCGCTGCGTTCATATACTGTGCCGCTGCGTTCATATACTGTGCCGCTGCGTTCATATACTGTGCCGCTGCGTTCATATACTGTGCCGCTGCGTTCATATACTGTGCCGCTGCGTTCATATACTGTGCCGCTGCGTTCATATACTGTGCCGCTGCGTTCATATACTGTGCCGCTGCGTTCATATAGCGTGCCGCTGCGTTCATATACTGTGCCGCTGCGTTCATATACTGTGCCGCTGCGTTCATATACTGTGCCGCTGCCTTCATATAGCGTGCCGCTGCGTTCATATACTGTGCCGCTGCGTCATATACTGTGCCGCTGCCTTCATATAGCGTGCCGCTGCGTTCATATACTGTGCCGCTGCGTTCATATACTGTGCCGCTGCGTTCATATACTGTGCCGCTGCCTTCATATACTGTGCCGCTGCGTTCATATACTGTGCCGCTGCGTTCATATACTGTGCCGCTGCGTTCATATACTGTGCCGCTGCGTTCATATACTGTGCCGCTGCGTTCATATAGCGTGCCGCTGCGTTCATATACTGTGCCGCTGCGTTCATATACTGTGCCGCTGCTTTCATATACTGTGCCGCTGCGTTCATATAGCGTGCCGCTGCGTTCATATAGCGTGCCGCTGCGTTCATATAGCGTGCCGCTGCGTTCATATAGCGTGCCGCTGCGTTCATATACTGTGCCGCTGCGTTCATATACTGTGCCGCTGCGTTCATATACTGTGCCGCTGCGTTCACATACTGTGCCGCTGCTTTCATATACTGTGCCGCTGCGTTCATATAGCGTGCCGCTGCGTTCATATAGCGTGCCGCTGCGTTCATATACTGTGCCGCTGCGTTCATATAGCGTGCCGCTGCATTCATATACTGTGCCGCTGCGTTCATATACTGTGCCGCTGCGTTCATATACTGTGCCGCTGCGTTCATATACTGTGCCGCTGCTTTCATATACTGTGCCGCTGCGTTCATATAGCGTGCCGCTGCGTTCATATACTGTGCCGCTGCGTTCATATCCTGTGCCGCTGCTTTCATATGCTGTGCCGCTGCGTTCATATACTGTGCCGCTGCGTTCATATACTGTGCCGCTGCGTTCATATACTGTGCCGCTGCGTTCATATACTGTGCCGCTGCGTTCATATACTGTGC
This sequence comes from Ascaphus truei, assembly GCF_040206685.1. NCBI lineage: Eukaryota > Metazoa > Chordata > Amphibia > Anura > Ascaphidae > Ascaphus > Ascaphus truei. The sequence goes on from NW_027455149.1 coordinate 4,402, forward strand.
CGCTGCGTTCATATACTGTGCCGCTGCGTTCATATACTGTGCCGCTGCGTTCATATACTGTGCCGCTGCGTTCATATACTGTGCCGCTGCGTTCATATACTGTGCCGCTGCGTTCATATACTGTGCCGCTGCGTTCATATACTGTGCCGCTGCGTTCATATACTGTGCCGCTGCGTTCATATACTGTGCCGCTGCGTTCATATACTGTGCCGCTGCGTTCATATACTGTGCCGCTGCGTTCATATAGCGTGCCGCTGCGTTCATATAGCGTGCCGCTGCGTTCATATAGCGTGCCGCTGCGTTCATATACTGTGCCGCTGCGTTCATATACTGTGCCGCTGCGTTCATATACTGTGCCGCTGCGTTCATATACTGTGCCGCTGCGTTCATATGCTGTGCCGCTGCGTTCATATGCTGTGCCGCTGCGTTCATATGCTGTGCCGCTGCGTTCATATGCTGTGCCGCTGCGTTCATATGCTGTGCCGCTGCGTTCATATGCTGTGCCGCTGCTTTCATATACTGTGCCGCTGCGTTCATATAGTGTGCCGCTGCGTTCATATACTGTGCCGCTGCGTTCATATAGTGTGCCGCTGCGTTCATATGCTGTGCCGCTGCGTTCATATACTGTGCCGCTGCGTTCATATACTGTGCCGCTGCGTTCATATAGTGTGCCGCTGCGTTCATATACTGTGCCGCTGCGTTCATATTGTGTGCCCCTGCGTTCATATGCTGTGCCGCTGCGTTCATATGCTGTGCCGCTGCGTTCATATACTGTGCCGCTGCGTTCATATACTGTGCCGCTGCGTTCATATACTGTGCCGCTGCGTTCATATACTGTGCCGCTGCGTTCATATACTGTGCCGCTGCGTTCATATACTGTGCCGCTGCGTTCATATACTGTGCCGCTGCGTTCATATAGTGTGCCCCTGCGTTCATATACCGTGCCGCTGCGTTCATATACCGTGCCGCTGCGTTCATATACCGTGCCGCTGCGTTCATATACTGTGCCGCTGCGTTCATATACTGTGCCGCTGCGTTCATATACTGTGCCGCTGCGTTCATATACTGTGCCGCTGCGTTCATATAGTGTGCCCCTGCGTTCATATACTGTGCCGCTGCGTTCATATACCGTGCCGCTGCGTTCATATACTGTGCCGCTGCTTTCATATAGTGTGCGTGGGTAACCAGAAAAATACACCGGCCTCTGTATACTGCGCAGCTAAAGTGTCATGTTAATATGTATTGAGATGTGTGTGTGTGTGTGTGTGTGTGTGTGTGTGTGTGTGTGTGTGTGTGTGTGTGTGTGTATATATACAGTATATACCTGTATGTGGGGGTGTAATATACATGCATGTGCTGCGGCTCTCGTAATATCTTGGACGGAGACATTTTTAATAAAATGGCTCTTCTTCCTAGAAAGGTTGCAGACAGGCCGGGGGCACTAAGGGGGTGAAAGGGGCAAAGTTATGTATTTTTATATTGCACATTTATTTTTTTATTCTATTGTACTATTGATTGCCAATGTGGCAATCTCGGCCCCCATTGAGAGGGATTAGTTAGCCCCAGTTACAATCAATGGTTTTATGTTGCACAATTATTTTCAATGTATTTTTTATGTGGTGTAGGTTTGTTTTGGGGGGTAGGGAGTTGTGGATTATGGGGTTCCCCCAGGGAGGGTGTGGGGGGTGGATTACAGGGTTCCCCCAGGGAGGGTGGCAGGTTAGGTTGCCTTAGCGGTTAGTAAAGCATTGCATGGCACTAAGGTAGCCAGGGGGGGGGGGTATGTAGTGTAGTTTTATATTTATATTAACTCTTTTTGTGGTCAGCTGTTCATGGGTTAATATGTACTGTCATGTATGTTCATTCCCAGCCTATCGCCCCTATCGCCCCTTTCAGGGGTTAATCTTGCCTGATATCTGCTTATATTGGCCTTTTTATACATAGGAAAGACGGGGCTAATTATTTGCATTTTTCTTTATATGAAGCCGGAGTCTCTTGATCTGACCCAATAATTTCCGCTCCGGGGACCCCCCTCCCCCGCCCTACGTGAAGGAGAAGGAAAAACGGCACCGGAGATGTCTCTACAAACATCGCAGGATCCGGCGCTTCTCCATCAATCTGGATCCGTTACCCAATTTGTTTTGTGTCATCGGGCAAGGATTATGTTGTATGGTTTCTGGATTTGTTTATTTTTGTGCCATCGGGCATGGGTTGTTCTGTAGGTTTTTGGATTTGTTTTGTTTATTTTTGTGGCATCGGGCATGGATTGTTCTGTAGGTTTTTGGATTTGTTTTGTTTATTTTTGTGCCATCGGGCATGGATTGTTTTTGGATTTGTTTTGTTTATTTTTGTGCCATTAGGCATGGATTGTTTTTGGATTTGTTTTGTTTATTTTTGTGCCATCGGGCAGGGATTGTTCCTTACATGTATTTCTATGGTTGGGCTTCGGCGCTTTATTGGATGTAGCTGTTGGTGACCCTGAGGATGGTGAAAAGAACCTTCATCCCGGCAAGGGTTAGTAAAACTTTAATTTAGGGTGTTCATTGATTGGCATTGGATATAAAAGTACTGGTTCTGTGGCAGGTTTGGGCATAAAAGTTCTGGTTCTGTGGCAGGTTTGGGCATAAAAGTACTGGTTCTGTGGCAGGTTTGGGTATAAAAGTAATGATTCTGTGGCAGGTTTGGGCTTAAAAGTTCTGGTTCTGTGGCAGGTTTGGGCATAAAAGTACTGGTTCTGTGGCAGGTTTGGGTATAAAAGTTCTGGTTCTGTGGCAGGTTTGGGTATAAAAGTACTGGTACTGTGGCAGGTTTGGGTATAAAAGTACTGGTACTGTGGCAGGTTTGGGTATAAAAGTACTGGTACTGTGGCAGGTTTGGGTATAAAAGTACTGGTACTGTGGCAGGTTTGGGTATAAAAGTACTGGTACTGTGGCAGGTTTGGGTATAAAAGTACTGGTACTGTGGCAGGTTTGGGTATAAAAGTAATGGTACTGTGGCAGGTTTGGGTATAAAAGTACTGGTACTGTGGCAGGTTTGGGTATAAAAGTACTGGTACTGTGGCAGGTTTGGGTATAAAAGTACTGGTACTGTGGCAGGTTTGGGTATAAAAGTACTGGTACTGTGACAGGTTTGGGTATAAAAGTACTGGTACTGTGGCAGGTTTGGGTATAAAAGTACTGGTGCTGTGGCAGGTTTGGATATAAAAGTACTGGTGCTGTGACAGGTTTGGGTATAAAAGTACTGGTTCTGTGGCAGGTTTGGGTATAAAAGTACTGTTTGCTCGCCTGATCACATGTTCGTCTGCGTGAATGACTGCGTGCTGTGAGAATTTTGATCCAGCAGGGGGCGCGTCTGATTGTGACGCATTTTCGTCTCCATGATGGAGTTTTAGTCCGAGGAGAACTCAGGTTGTGGCAGCAAAGACGTTTCATATGAAAAAGATAAACCCAGATTGTAGCACATACGCCCCGTTCTGTGTTACCCCAAATCTATACTGTCAGGGCCGCCTTACGTGTAACTTATTACATCCCCGTACTGGCCCATAGGGTGTTATTTTATATATAACACACATTCCCGGCCAGCTCAAACTCCCACACCCACCGCATCATGAATATATATATTTATGTCTAAAAAGAGTGCTACTGAGCGTGGCAAATGTATACAACAAAAGACAGGGCCGCCCAATGCTGCAACAAATTGACAAAACATATATGGTAATAAGTACAAAGTTCAAACACTTCAATAATAATAATTACCTGGTTATTTAGTTAAACCCTTTGGCCAAAGCGTCATAAGCCTGCATACCAAATGTCAAGGTATAACCAAATTAATGCAGGTGCCACACTGCACTGCGACCCCGTCCTGTTACCTCTGTATGAGGGAAAGAACCATCGTAAGTCCTGTTCTTGCAGCAAAGTGAAAGACCTCCCAAGGTAAAACGGTGAGGGGGAGTTTTGGTTATACCGTGACGTTTGGTATGCAGGCTTATGCCGCTTTGGCCAAAGGGTTAAACAAAATAACCAAGTTATTATTATTATTATTGAAGTATTTAAACTTTATACGTATTACCCTATATGTTTTGTCAATTGGATGTAGCATTGGGCGCCCCTGTCTTTTGTTGTATTATTTTATAGATAAGAATTATTTAGAAATGATAGTTTTCCTATTTTAATAAATTGTTCTCTTTTTTTTATAGTGTTCAGATTTTTTTAATTGTTTTTTCCATCTCCTTTTTTTCTAAGATCTCTGTATGTCAAATGTGTGTTTTTATTTGAGCAGTTGTTTGTATTTTTATAATATATTATCTCTCTGTATCTTTTCTTGTCTCTACGCATCTGTATTATAAAATGCTGGGAAATCAGTTCCTGTGTAAATGTTTATTCTGCCTCATTTATTTGTATCAGTTTTCTGTAACATTCATTATTTACCCATCTTCATATATCTATGTGCAGGGGTTTGTCACTTTGTTACCCACCATAACGTATATAACGTGTGGGTGAAACCTACCCCAGCATCACATTGCTAAGCCAGTATTACCAGCCTCACACTCAGGAAACCCAAAAGTGTGAAACTGCTGTCTATGAGCAGGTTACTGGCTCTGCACTTCTGTGACCCAGGCCGTGCTGAAAAGTTGGGTACTGCGGCAGGAATAAGCTTATAGGGGTCCCATGTTAAAATGGATTAGAAGCAAACAGTGACACTGTGTGCTCATTTGCATATCATTACCCAGAATCCCTGGCTGCAGGGGAAGCACTGTATACTAGGAGATAATGGGGAAGGGCAGGTTGCAGGCGTGTCTGATACATGTGAGTGTGCGCACAAGCAGCACTTTTATTTGCTATAATTTTTTTGCTCTAAACTTCTGACACACAAAAAAAAAGATAAAACCAGATTTTTGTACATAAACCCCATTCTGTTTTAACTCTATAAACCCTAACCCCCCCCCCCACACAGGAGCGCCCCCATTCTGTGTTTGGGGTCTCACGCTGAGACTGGCAGTAGCTGCTGCATTAGATATTATTCAGCACAGTCACAGTTACGTCTCAGCCAGACAGTGATATTCTGCCTGCGGGTTACACTGACCCCAGCGGGGTGAGGCTCTGTCACAGTAACTAGCTGCGCGGTGCAATCCTGTCCCTCCCTGTAAGGACGAGTTAATGACTTGCTCTGGCTATAGCACACACAGGGAGCGCAGGCGTCCTCACAGAATAACACAACTGGTGCAACAGTTTCATCACAATGTCCAGTCACACACACATTACTTGCATCATACTGTCAGTGCTGCGGGAGCGTGTTATTCATTACATCATCCTGCAGCCCCAACGTCTTATCTTATACATAAGAATTATCTTATACATAAGAATTATCTTATACATAAGAATTATTTTATACATAAGAATTATTTTATACATAAGAATTATCTTTTAATTATAATATATAAAAAACATGTAATATTAGTATTTAAAATTTTATTAAATAGTTTTTAGCCGTTTGGGTATAAAAGTACTGGTACTGTGTCATGTTTGGGTATAAAAGTACTGGTACTGTGGCAGGTTTGCTTATAAAAGTACTGGCACTGTGGCAGGTTTGGATATAAAAGTACTGGTACTGTGACAGGTTTGGGTATACAAGTACTGGTACTGTGGCAGGTTTGGGTATAAAAGTACTGGTGCTGTGGCAGGTTTGGGTATAAAAGTACTGGTGCTGTGGCAGGTTTGGGTATAAAAGTACTGGTGCTGTGGCAGGTTTGGGTATAAAAAAGTACTGGTGCTGTGGCAGGTTTGGGTATAAAAGTACTGGTACTGTGGCCGGTTTGGGTATAAAAGTACTGGTACTGTGTCAGGTTTGGGTATAAAAGTACTGGTACTGTGTCAGGTTTGGGTATAAAAGTACTGTTGCTCGCCTGATCACATGTTCGTCTGCGTGAATGACTGCGTGCTGTGAGAATTTTGAGCCAGCAGGGGGCGCGCCTGATTGTGACGCATTTTCGTCTCCATGATGTGGTTTTAGTCCGAGGAGAACTCAGGTTGTGGCAGCAAAGACGTTTCACATCAAAAGATAAACCCAGATTTTAGTACATACGCCCCGTTCTGTGTTACCCCAAATCTATACTGTCAGTGCTGCCTTACGTGTAACTTATTACATCCCCGTACTGGCCCATAGGGTGTTATTTTATAGATAAGAATTATTTAGAAACTTATAGTTTTCCTATTTTAATAAATGTTCTCTCTGTTTTTTTTTTTTTTTTATAGTATAACGCCCCCATTCTGTATTTGGGGTCTCACACAGGGAGCGCAGGCGTCCTCACAGAATAACACAACTGGTGCAACAGTTTCATCACAATGTCCACAAATGTGTGTTTTTATTTGACCAGTTGTTTGTATTTTTATAATATATTATCTCTCTGTATCTTTTCTTGTCTCTGCGCATCTGTAATATAAAATGCTGGGAAATCAGATCCTGTGTAAATGTTTATTCTGCCTCATTTATTTGTATCAGTTTTCTGTAACATTCATTATTTACCCATCTTCATATATCTATGTGCAGGGATTTGTCACTTTGTTACCCACCATAACGTATATAACGTGTGGGTGACACCTATCCCAGCATCACATTGCTAAGCCAGTATTACCAGCTTCACACTCAGGAGACCCAAAAGTGTGAAACTGCTGTCTGTGAGCAGGTTACTGGCTCTGCACTTCTATAACCCAGGCTGTGCTGAAAAGCTGGGTACTGCGGCAGGAATAAGCTTATAGGGGTCCCATGTTAAAATGGATTAGAAGCAAACAGTGACACTGTGTGCTCATTTGCATATCATTACCCAGAATCCCTGGCTGCAGGGGAAGCACTGTATGCTAGCAGATAATGGGGAAGGGCAGGTTGCGGGCGTGTCTGATACATGTGACTGTGCGCACAAGCAGCACTTTTATTTGCTATAATTTTTTTGCTCTAAACTTCTGACACAAAAAAAAAAGAGAAAACCAGATTTTAGTACATAAACCCCATTCTGTTTTAACTCCATAAACCCTAACTACCCCCCCACACAGGAGCGCCCCCATTCTGTGTTTGGGGTCTCACGCTGAGACTGGCAGTAGCTGCTGCATTAGATATTATTCAGCACAATCACAGTTAAGTTTCAGCCAGACAGTGATATTCTGCCTGCGGGTTACACTGATCCCAGCGGGGTGAGGCTCTGTCACAGTAACTAGCTGCGCGGTGCAATCCTGTCCCTCCCTGTAAGGACGAGTTAATGACTTGCTCTGGCTCTTACACACAGGGAGCGCAGGCGTCCTCACAGAATAACACAACTGGTGCAACAGTTTCATCACCATGTCCAGTCACACACACATTACTTGCATCATACTGTCAGTGCTGCGGGAGCGTGTTATTCATTACATCATCCTGCAGCCCCAACGTCTTATCTTATACATAAGAATTATCTTATACATAAGAATTATCTTATACATAAGAATTATTTTATACATAAGAATTATTTTATACATAAGAATTGTCTTTTTATTATAATATATATATATATATAAAAATGTAATATTAGTATTCAGAATTTTATTAAATTGTTTGTAGCAGGTTGGGATATAAAAGTACTGGTACTGTGTCAGGTTTGGGTATAAAAGTACTGGTACTGTGACAGGTTTGGATATAAAAGTACTGGTACTGGGGCAGGTTTGGATATAAAAGTATTGGTACTGTGGCAGGTTTGGATATAAAAGTACTGGTACTGGGGCAGGTTTGGATATAAAAGTGGTGGTACTGTGGCAGGTTTGGGTATAAAAGTACTGGTACTGTGGCAGGTTTGGGTATAAAAGTACTGATACTGTGGCAGGTTTGGGTATAAAAGTACTGGTACCGTGGCAACTTTGGATATAAAGTACTGGTACTTGGCAGGTTTGCTTATAAAAGTACTGGTACTTGGCAGGTTTGCTTATAAAAGTACTGGTACTGTGGCAGGTTGGGATATAAAAGTACTGGTACTGTGGCAGGTTGGGATATAAAAGTACTGGTACTGTGTCAGGTTTGGGTATAAAAGTACTGGTACTGTGACAGGTTTGGATATAAAAGTACTGGTACTGGGGCAGGTTTGGATATAAAAGTACTGGTACTGTGGCAGGTTTGGATATAAAAGTACTGGTACTGGGGCAGGTTTGGATATAAAAGTGGTGGTACTGTGGCAGGTTTGGGTATAAAAGTACTGGTACTGTGGCAGGTTTGGGTATAAAAGTACTGATACTGTGGCAGGTTTGGGTATAAAAGTACTGGTACCGTGGCAACTTTGGATATAAAGTACTGGTACTTGGCAGGTTTGCTTATAAAAGTACTGGTACTTGGCAGGTTTGCTTATAAAAGTACTGGTACTGTGGCAGGTTGGGATATAAAAGTACTGGTACTGTGGCAGGTTGGGATATAAAAGTACTGGTACTGTGGCAGGTTGGGATATAAAAGTACTGGTACTGTGGCACGTTTGGGTATAAAAGTACTGGTACTGTGGCAGGTTTGGGTATAAAAGTACTGGTACTGTGGCAGGTTTGGGTATAAAAGTACTGGTTCTGTGGCAGGTTTGGGTATAAAAGTACTGGTACTGTGGCAGGTTTGGGTATAAAAGTACTGGTACTGTGGCAGGTTTGGGTATAAAAGTACTGGTACTGTGGCAGGTTGGGATATAAAAGTACTGGTACTGTGGCAGGTTGGGATATAAAAGTACTGGTACTGTGGCAGGTTGGGATATAAAAGTACTGGTACTGTGGCACGTTTGGGTATAAAAGTACTGGTACTGTGGCAGGGTTGGGTATAAAAGTTCTGGTACTGTGTCAGGTTTGGGTATAAAAGTACTGGTACTGTGGCAGGTTTGGGTATAAAAGTACTGGTACTGTGGCAGGTTTGGGTATAAAAGTACTGGTACTGTGGCAGGTTTGGGTATAAAAGTACTGTTGCTCGCCTGATCACATGTTCGTCTGCGTGAATGACTGCGTGCTGTGAGAATTTTGAGCCAGCAGGGGGCGCGCCTGATCGTGACGCATTTTCGTCTCGATGATGGAGTTTTAGTCCGAGGAGAACTCAGGTTGTGGCAGCAAAGACGTTTCACATCAAAAGATAAACCCAGATTGTAGCACATATGCCCCGTTCTGTGTTACCCCCAAATCTATACTGTCAGGGCTGCCTTACGTGTAACTTATTACATCCCCGTACTGTCCCATAGGGTGTTATTTTATATATAACACACATTCCCGGCGAGCTCAAACTCCCACACCCACCGCATCAGGAATATATATATTTATGTCTAAAAAGTGTGCGACTGAGCGTGGCAAATGTATACAACAAAACACAGAGGCGCCTAATGCTACAACAAATTGACAAAACATATACTGTATGGTAATAAGTACAATGTTCAAATACTTTAATAATTACTTGGTTATTTAGTTAAACCCTTTGGCCAAAGCGTTATTAGCCTGCACACCAAACGTCAAGGTATAACCAAATTAATGCAGGTCCTACACTACACTGCGACCCCGTCCTGTTACCTCTGTATGAGGGAAAAGAACCAGAGTAAGTCCTGTTCCTGCAGCAAAGTGAGAGACCTCCCAAGGTAAAAAGGAGAGGGGGGTTTTTGGTTATACCTTGGCGTTTGGTGTGCAGGCTTACGTCGCTTTGGCCAAAGGGTTAAACTAAATAACCAAGTTATTATTATTATTATTATTATTATTGAAGTATTTAAACTTTATACTAATTACCCTATATGTTTTGTCAATTGGATGTAGCATTGGGCGCCCCTGTCTTCTGTTGTATTATTTTATAGATAAGAATTATTTAGCAATGATAGTTTTCCTATTTTAATAAATTGTTCTCTTTTTTATAGTGTTCAGATTTTTTTAACTGTTTTTTCCATCTCCTTTTTTTCTAAGAACTCTGTATGTCAAATGTGTGTTTTTATTTGACCAGTTGTTTGTATTTTTATAATATATTATCTCTCTGTATCTTTTCTTGTCTCTGCGCATCTGTAATATAAAATGCTGGGAAATCAGTTCCTGTGTAAATGTTTATTCTGCCTCATTTATTTGTATCAGTAATTCTGTAATATTCATTATTTACCCGTCTTCATATATCTATGTACAGGGGTTTGTCACTTTGTTACCCACGATAGATTTCTGAAAGTGTTGTATGCGTGTCTGGTTGTCCTGTGTCTAGGGACAATCACATTGGATCTTTGGCCCGTCACAGGCCAATGAGATTGCTCCCTTGGCCCGCCCGCCCCCGCACACCTCTCATTGGCCTGAGGCGGAGTGACGGGCCAAAGGTGTCACACACACACACTCTCTCTCTCTCCCTCTCCCTCTCCCCCAGCTCACCTTCCATACCCGCACGCTCCGCAACATCCCCAGCCGCACTATCACGTGCGCTCCCGGACGGAGGTGAAGCGCGGGCCGTGCCTCCTGCACTCCCCCGGCCTCCTGCACTCACCATCACGTGCGCTCCCGGACGGAGGGGAAGCAAGGGCCGGGCCTCCTGCACTCCCCCGGCCTCCTGCACTCCCCCGGCCTCCTGCACTCACCATCACGTGCGCTCCCGGACGGAGGTGAAGCGCGGGCCGTGCCTCCTGCACTCCCCCGGCCTCCTGCACTCACCATCACGTGCGCTCCCGGACGGAGGGGAAGCAAGGGCCGGGCCTCCTGCACTCCCCCGGCCTCCTGCACTCACCATCACGTGCGCTCCCGGACGGAGGGGAAGCAAGGGCCGGGCCTCCTGCACTCCCCGGCCTCCTGCACTCACCATCACGTGCGCTCCCGGACGGAGGGGAAGCAAGAGCCGTGCCTCCTGCACTCCCCCGGCCTCCTGCACTCCCCCGGCCTCCTGCACTCCCCCGGCCTCCTGCACGCACTATCACGTGCGCTCCCGGACGGAGGGGAAGCGCGGGCCGTGCCTCCTGCACTCCCCCGGCCTCCTGCACTCCCCCGGCCTCCTGCACTCCCCCGGCCTCCTGCACTCACCATCACGTGCGCTACCGGACGGAGGGGAAGCGCGGGCCGGGCCTCCTGACTCCCCCGGCCTCCTGCACTCACCATCACGTGCGCTCCCGGACGGAGGTGAAGCGCGGGCCGTGCCTCCTGACTCCCCCGGCCTCCTGCACTCACCATCACGTGCGCTCCCGGACGGAGGGGAAGCGCGGGCCGGGCCTCCTGCACTCACCCTCACGTGGCGCGGGTCTCCTGCCCCAGCCTGCCACTCTTGCCACCCCGCCAGCTTCCGAACCCACCTCCTGGTCCAGCCTGATGCCACGGGGATATCTGTGCCAGGAGGGGAACCGTCTGCCGCCAGGAAACACCACCCGGTCACCCACCGTCTCCCACCCACCCAGTCACCCACACATCCACCCAGTCACTCACTCACCCACACATCCACCCAGTCACTCACTCACCCACTTTCCCCCAGTCACTCACTCACCCACTTTCCCCCAGTCACCCACTTTCCCCCAGTCACCCACTTTCCCCCAGTCACCCACTTTCCCCCAGTCACCCACCCACTCACCCACCCAGTCACTCACCCACCCAGTCACTCACCCACCCAGTCACTCACCCACCCAGTCACCCACTCACCCACCCACTCAACCAGTCAGTCACCCACTCACCCAGTCAGTCACCCACTCACCCAGTCAGTCACCCACTCACCCAGTCAGTCACCCACTCATCCACCCACTCACCCACCCACTCACCCACTCACTCAGTCTCACCCAAAACCACCCATTCCGACCCCACTCACCGACCACACCCACCTACCACACCCACACCCACTCACCCACCCAACCCAGCCACTAACCCACCCACTCACCGACCCAGAAAAAGTCACCCAGTCACCGACCCACCCACCAACCCAAAGTCACGACCCACCGACCCAGTCACCCACTCACCGACCCACCCACCCACCGACCCAAAGTCTAAACCGACCCAAAATCACCCACCCACCGACCCAAAGTCACCCACTCACCGACCCACCCACCCACTGACCCAAGGTCACCCACCCACCGACCCAAAGTCTAAACCGACCCAAACTCAACCAACCGACCCAAAGTCACCCACCGACCCACCCACCAACCCAAAGTCACCCACTCACCGACCCACCCACCCACTGACCCAAGGTCACCCACCCACCGACCGACCAAAAGTCTAAACCGACCCAAAATCAACCAACCGACCCAAAGTCACCCACCGACCCACCCACCGACCCAAAGTCACCCACCCACCCACCAACCCAAAGTCACCCACCCACCGACCCAAACTCACCCACCCAGCGACCACCCAACCCAGTCACTGACCCACCCAGTCACCGACCCAGAAAAAGTCCCCCAGCCACCGATCCACCGACCCAAAGTCACCCAGTCACCGACCCAAGGTCACCCAGCGACCCAAAGTCACCCACCCACCCAGCGACAGTCACCCACCCACCCAGCGACCCAAAGTCACCCAAGCGACCCAAAGTCACCCACCCACCCACCCAGCGACCCAAAGTCACCCACCCACCCACCCAGCGACCCAAAGTCACCCACCCACCCACCGACCCAAAGTCACCCCCCACACAGCGACCCAAAGTCACCCAGCGACCCAAAGTCACCCACCCACCCAGCGACCCAAAGTCACCCACCCAACCACCCAGCGACCCAAAGTCACCCACCCAGTGATCCAAAGTCAGCGACCCAAAGTCACCCACCCACCCACCCAAAGTCACCCACCCACCCACCCAAAGTCACCCACCCAAAGTCACCCACCCACCCAGCGACCCAAAGTCACCCACCCACCCAGCGACCCAAAGTCACCCACCCAACCGACCCAAAGTCACCCACCCACCCAGCGACCCAAAGTCAAACCGACCCAAAGTCACCCACCCAAAGTCAAACCGACCCAAAGTCACGCACCCACTCGGTCACCGACCCACCCACCCACTCAGTCATTGACCCACACACACACTCAGTCAACTGAGTCACCCACCTAGCTGTCAAGGGGGGGGGAAGCCCAACCCTGTCGCCCGCCCCCCCAAAATTACATCCCGGGCAACGCCGGGTATATCAGCTAGTAACTTATATAATGTGTGGGTGAAACCTACCCCAGCATCACATTGCTAAGCCAGTATTACCAGCCTCACACTCAGGAGACCCAAACATGTGAATCAGCTGTCTGTGAGCAGGTTACTGGCTCTGCACTTCTGTGACCCAGGCTGTGCTGAAAAGCTGGGTACTGCGGCAGGAATAAGCTTATAGGGGTCCCATGTTAAAATGGATTAGAAGCAAACAGTGACACTGTGTGCTCATTTGCATATATTTACCCAGAATCCCTGGCTGCAGTGGAAGCACTGTATGCTAGCAGATAATGGGGAAGGGCAGGTTGCGGGCGTGTCTGATACATGTGACTGTGCGCACAAGTAATATTTTTATTTGCGTTAATTTTTTTGGTCTAAACTTCTGACATAAAAAAAACAAGATAAACCCAGATTTTAGTACATAAACCCCATTCTGTTTTAACTCCATAAATAGGGTGACCATTCATCACGGTTTTGCCGGCACAGTCCCGTTTTTTTCATTCCTGTCCCGGTTGCCGGTCCGTCCCGGTTTTTGGCCCTGGTCCCGGTTCTTGTAGCAGGATGCAGTGGCGCGCGATGCGGGGGCGATGCGAACGCGCGGGCGGTGAGGAGAAGATGCGGCGCGCGGGCGGTGAGGAGAAGATGCGGCGCGCGGGCGGTGAGGAGAAGATGCGGCGCGCGGGCGGTGAGGAGAAGATGCGGCGCGCGGGCGGTGAGGAGAAGATGCGGCGCGCGGGCGGTGAGGAGAAGATGCGGCGCGCGGGCGGTGAGGAGAAGATGCGGCGCGCGGGCGGTGAGGAGAAGATGCGGCGCGCGGGCGGTGAGGAGAAGATGCGGCGCGCGGGCGGTGAGGAGAAGATGCGGCGCGCGGGCGGTGAGGAGAAGATGCGGCGCGCGGGCGGTGAGGATTTGCAGAATGCCGGGGGCAGGTCTGTTTAGGATGAGCAGGTAGAGGTGTGTGTTTGTGTGTGTCTCTGTGTGTGTATGTCTCTGTGAGTGTGTGTCTCTGTGAGTGTGTGTCTCTGTGAGTGTGTGTCTCTGTGAGTGTGTGTCTCTGTGAGTGTGTGTCTCTGTGAGTGTGTGTCTCTGTGAGTGTGTGTCTCTGTGTGTGGTTGGGTTAATGGCTTTGTGTGTGTGTGTGTGTGCGCGTGTGTGCGTGTGTGTGTGTGTGTGTCGGTCAGTGGCTCTGGGTGTGTGTGGGTCATGACAACGGGGTCATGACATTATTGACATCATGACATTATTGCGCCGAAGCATCACGTGATGCCACTTTGTCATGACAACATGTCACTGCCTGAAGTCAGTGTCTCGTTGTCATGGCAACGGGGTGCGTCATGTGATGTAATTTGTTTTATAAATAATTTTTTAATGTGTCCCGGTTTTTCATTTTGAAAATCTGGTCACCCTACCCATAAACCCTAACTCCCCCCCACACAGGAGCGCCCCCATTCTGTATTCGGGGTCTCACACTGAGACTGGCAGTAGCTGCTGCATTAGATATTATTCAGCACAGTCACAGTTACGTCTCAGCCAGACAGTGATATTCTGCCTGCGGGTTACACTGATCCCAGCGGGGTGAGGCTCTGTCACAGTAACTAGCTGCGCGGTGCAATCCTGTCCCCCCCTGTAAGGACGAGTTAATGACTTGCTCTGGCTATAGCACACACAGGGAGCGCAGGCGGCCTCACAGAATAAGGCTAAGGCCCCGGTCACGGCGCTCTAATGCGCCCGCGCTTTTGGCTGCGCGTTCCGGCGATTCCCCGGTCTGCAGCTCACTGCAGGAGCAGAGACCGGGGGGGGCGTGCCGGAGGAGTGACGGGGGCGCGGCCATGACGTCACCCGGCAGGTTCGCCCTCATTGGCTGAACTGCCGGGGGGCGTGCCTAGCCGCTCGACGCGAGTTCCTGCTCTCAATTCTATTGAGAGCAGGAGTAGCTCTCGCGCGAGCGCTGCGGCCCCCCCTCGCAGCGGGCCCGGCGCCGTTGCGGGGAGGGCTCTGGTGAGCGCAGCGTCCGCCACAGCGGACGCTGCAGCATGCAGCGAGGGCAAGGCCTAACACAACTGGTGCAACAGTTTCATCACAATGTCCAGTCACACACACATTACTTGCATCATACTGTCAGTGCTGCGGGAGCGTGTTATTCATTACATCATCCTGCAGCCCCAACGTCTTATCTTATACATTAGAATTATCTTATACATAAGAATTATCTTATACATAAGAATTATCTTATACATAAGAATTATTTAGGATTGATTGTCAGTGATATTCCAATTCAATTTCTGTTTCTTTTATTTCTAAACATATTGTACTAGTATTCAGAGTTTTATGAAATAATTTGGTCTTTATTATAGAATGGTGGAAAATAATTTCCTTTGTAAGAAATGTATTCTGCATAGCACATTATTTGTATCAGTATTATATAACATGTATTATTTGCCCGTGTTAATATAAATATATATTTATATTAACACGGGTAAATAATACATGTTATATAATACTGATACAAATAATGTTATCATTATATACATATATATACGGCTCCCATTAAATCCTTTCCAGAAGATACATGACCCTCTGCTCCTCCCCTGTCTGTTTAATAACCCAAATACACACAGACCCCTTGGTTGGAATAAACACAGACCCCTTGGTTGGAATACACACAGACCCCTTGGTTGGAATACACACAGACCCCTTGGTTGGAATAAACACAGACCCCTTGGTTGGAATACACACAGACCCCTTGGTTGGAATACACACAGACCCCTTGGTTGGAATACACACAGACCCCTTGGTTGGAATACACACAGACCCCTTGGTTGGAATACACACAGACCCCTTAGTGATTATCCTTTGCTTTGGAGCATAAGAAGTTCCTCTCAGATAGGTACCACTGATTTGAGATAATATATCTCTCAATGCCATGTTCTAGCTACACTTGTGAGTGTGCTATTTTTACATTGATAATAAATGTCAGCACAGATTTATGCTATGTGGCACAGGCCTCTTTTTTCTTTTTTTCTATACAAATTCTTGTGGATGTTGTTCATCCTTCTAGAAGCTGCGGAACTGCCACAGCAATATATATCCTTTATTTATGGTCTTATATACTTTATGGACTAAATCTATGGACATGTTGTTGCAATAAATACTGTATTCACAGTATTTTTATATTAATTGAATTGTCACACTCTCGTGTACACATTTTTTGTCTACGTTTCACTGTGTTACAACACTGATACTAGATGTGATTTCTTCACAAACACTTTACTTTTATTGTACTCACATAATTCACGTTTCACTCTAGCAAGCACTTATTTTTTTGTTTATACAGTATATATATATATTGTGACAAACGCCCCTCTTTTGTAGTGCTGACGTCTGTCTGGGTTCTTCCCGACACAGTCTTCTAGGGTTAATTATACAACAAACAGGATCATGCAAAGTATTATGCTGCTTAACTCAGGCTTCTGCCTGCTTTATTTTCATCCAAGTAAGGTACTGCAGCTTTAACATGTGAAGGTTAGAGGTACTCAGATACTTTCATTCAGCAGTTCACATATTTCAGTGTTACAATATTTCCCACACTGTTATTTCAAGAAATAAAACCAAAATCATATAAGCAAAATCCTATCCCTTTCAGGGATCTAACTACACATCAGAATCAGTCTCTCTAACAGCTGCTGGCCAACTAAACTGGTTCCCCAGCTTAAAACAATGCTCTCTCATTTAGGGTCACAAGATACAGCACAGTCTTGTAGCAACAGCAGTAACCATTTGTTTTGTCTTATCTGTATGTGGTGTCCAGGCAAATCCTCTGGTACTGTGATACGTGGCGGGCCGTCAACCCTGACACTGGAAACAGGGGAGCAGCGATACCCCCAGCCTCCAGGCTCTAAGGAGAGAGAGTGAAATGCAAAACCTCTCTGCTCTAAATACCTGTGCATGTGATTAGAAGAGCAGGTGAGGGAGAACTAGAGCCATTGTAATCTGTGGTCTGGATTTTCCATCTAGCTGCCTGAGTTAATGTAAAGCTGTGGAACGGATCATTTTTAGCTATTCCTGCACTTTTTGCTCTAAAATGGGGCAGAAAGCTGCCTAACATCTTTGGACTATGTCACATATCCCCCTCCCCAGCTCACACCTACTGGGGTGAGCGGCCATGGACCTCACTGGGGTGAGCGTCCTACCTGAAATACTTGAGCTAACTCCTCAGTACAACATTAAGTATTCACATGATACGAATATGAACTTCATTATAAATTTACCAACCGAAAAGGGCATTTTTTTTTTTTCCCCATATTGTAAGCTACCAATATTTTTTCTCTTATACTACAGCCTTGTAATCTTAAGGGCCATCAACCCTGTATATTAATTTGTAGTTTAGCTACATTTTCAACACAGAGAACCAATATAACATTGTAATATTGACAAAATGCTTATTTGCATAGTTAAGTGTCCGTGACATAGTCCACACGTGTAATAAAAAAAAAAAAATCGGTCAGTTCCCCCAAACATTTTTTTTTTTTTTGACTTCCAGTCCATTACACCCTTTGACTTTATTTCATAGCCCGCTGCAACCTGCAAATGACTGGACTGTTTCTTTAGCTTCTGATGAGACCCTTGGACCAGATTCTCCTTGGCTCCACAGTGTGGTCCAGATTGGTGAGATATGGGACTATTCAGGCGCCGTGTTAACCTTCGTTGTTTTTTCTTTTCAATCTTTGATTTCCCTTTTGTGGCCATTACCAGGCCTTTGGGTTTTGGAGACCTAGTTGCCTCTGTACAAACGTAGTCCATATTAACCACGTCATCAGGATCTGTCAACAAGTTTGTGTTTTCAGGAACTGCCACCCACTTGGCTAAAACATCTTCTGTGGTGTCCTGGGTGTGTCCACTAGTTTGATAATCTTCTGGACAACGTAAATGAGATTGAGGATCTGGATTTTTGAATTCCAGATCAGGGAGTATATTCTCAGGAGGGTGCCTATCTGTTTCTGAAATAACAGCAGCACAATCAAAGTCAATTCTTTCTCCTTCCTCTTTGTCATCAGTGAGGGCATTGAGTTTACTTTCCCTGGTCTCCTTTTGTGACCGTGTCTCTTTTAGCCTTGGAATCTCTTTCTCCAACTTCATCTTTATAGCAAATCGTAATATTGCAACCGCATTGAAGATACACGTATAGGAACGTACAGCTTGCTTGGTTAGGAGGTAGGATTGATAGCCCGACTGAACCACTTTAGCCGCTTCTCCCATGTCCGTCATCTGTTTCAGAGCGAGGTTTAACTCTGTTTCATTTTCTCTATTCTTGACCTGCAGCTGCAGGTGCTCCTTCCGGGTCTTGTCCAGCTCCAGCTGCAGCCGGGCCCCCTCATTTGCCGTGTGGTCCAGCTGCTTGTAGATATCAGCCATCTCGCTTTTATAGCGCAGTGTCAGGCAAACCACCTGACGGACGGACACCTCCTCTCTCTTGGCGCACTGTATCTCGCGCTCAGCCATCTGCTTCTGCAGCTCTTCAACCTGATCGTGCCAGACCTCCCTCAGGGTCTTCACCTCTTTCTGGTGCTTTCTCTGGGTTTGCATCAGCGCCTCCATTTTTTGGAGCTCTGCAGTTTGTGTCGCCTGGATCGCCGCTGATTCTGTATTCTGCAGTGCTTCCTGCATTTCTAACTTTTCCTGGATCAATTGCTTCTCCACTTTTTCTGCTTGGTGAAGCTTCTCATCACCTTCACTGATCTGGTCAGTCAAGTCTGAATTTTTCTGTGTCAGACTTACATTCTCTCTTTTTACAGTCTCTAAATTACTCAGGGTATTCTCATAGGTTTCCTTCAATGTACACAGCTCTGTGCTGCGAGCGTAGACCTCATGGCGTGAGAGTTCCAGCTCTGCTTTAAGCGCATGAACCTCTTGTAGAGCCTTCCCGTATTTCTGTTTTAGGATAGCAATCACGGTGTTGGCCTTTTCCAGACTAGTCGTCACCTCTTCCAGCTCACTCTGTAAGAGAGACTCTGTTTTCTTCAAAGCCTCGTGCTCTTGTAAAGCTGGGAGTATACACCTCTGTAACTCTGCGTTCGCTTCTTGCACCTTCTTATAACATTCTCGCTCCTTCCCCAATCCCTGCCGCAGGACTTCATAATCATGGCGGGCAGCTTGGAGTGCAGAAACCAAAGCCTCTTTATCCTGGTTCAAGGATTCAGCTTCCCTCTGCTCCTCCTTTTCCTTTGCCACTGTTCCCGTGACAATTCTGCCGGTCCCTCCGGTCTGCAGCACATCTTGGTGCCTTTCTGACGCATGTCCTGACAGCGCAGGCTCAAGTGGCTCGGTCACTTCCCCTGTGACTTGAGGAACAGTTTTCTTTTTCTTCTTCTTTCTTTTTGCTTTATTAGCTCCAGAGATATCAGTGGTACTGGGCACACACTCACTGGTATCAGCTTCCACATCTTGCTTGCACTCACAGGGCGTTGCTTGCTTTTGCAGCTGTTTGTCTTTGAAAATTTTGGGGCACACATCTTCCATGTGACCCACTTCACGACAGGTCCAGCACACCAAATTCACCTGTAGGTATGGCTCTCCTCCAGGGGCCACACACAAATCGTCATCATCATCATCATATGGCCTGAAGGGACACTGTTTTGCATGATTATGTACATTACAAAACAAACATTTCAAGTCGGCCATTTTAGAAACCCGGTAGGGACAATTGCTAGCTGCAACTTCACTCACTTCAGCAATTTACATACAGCACTTGCTAGCTGCAAATTCACTCACTTCAGCAAAAGGCATTAGCTTTACAAACAGCACTTGCTAGATGCAAAATTTATTTTATTTTTCTTCAGCAAAACATTTTGGTTTTCTGTTTGGGTTCAGGGTGCTATTGCATCCACACTTCGCACATTCTCTGTGTATGCTAGAAGCACAACTGATATACACAGTGGAACAGACTTCACTCATAGCATCTGTATTTTACTTCAGCTGGGCGGCCATTTTAAACCCCCGCATTTATTTGCAAACCCACAGACTTTAGTGTCTGCCCGCATTCTCCACCATATGTGACAAACGCCCCTCTTTTGTAGTGCTGACGTCTGTCTGGGTTCTTCCCGACACAGTCTTCTAGGGTTAATTATACAACAAACAGGATCATGCAAAGTATTATGCTGCTTAACTCAGGCTTCTGCCTGCTTTATTTTCATCCAAGTAAGGTACTGCAGCTTTAACATGTGAAGGTTAGAGGTACTCAGATACTTTCATTCAGCAGTTCACACATTTCAGTGTTACAATATTTCCCACACTGTTATTTCAAGAAATAAAACCAAAATCATATAAGCAAAATCCTATCCCTTTCAGGGATCTAACTACACATCAGAATCAGTCTCTCTAACAGCTGCTGGCCAACTAAACTGGTTCCCCAGCTTAAAACAATGCTCTCTCATTTAGGGTCACAAGATACAGCACAGTCTTGTAGCAACAGCAGTAACCATTTGTTTTGTCTTATCTGTATGTGGTGTCCAGGCAAATCCTCTGGTACTGTGATACGTGGCGGGCCGTCAACCCTGACACTGGAAACAGGGGAGCAGCGATACCCCCAGCCTCCAGGCTCTAAGGAGAGAGAGTGAAATGCAAAACCTCTCTGCTCTAAATACCTGTGCATGTGATTAGAAGAGCAGGTGAGGGAGAACTAGAGCCATTGTAATCTGTGGTCTGGATTTTCCATCTAGCTGCCTGAGTTAATGTAAAGCTGTGGAACGGATCATTTTTAGCTATTCCTGCACTTTTTGCTCTAAAATGGGGCAGAAAGCTGCCTAACATCTTTGGACTATGTCACATATCCCCCTCCCCAGCTCACACCTACTGGGGTGAGCGGCCATGGACCTCACTGGGGTGAGCGTCCTACCTGAAATACTTGAGCTAACTCCTCAGTACAACATTAAGTATTCACATGATACGAATATGAACTTCATTATAAATTTACCAACCGAAAAGGGCATTTTTTTTTTTCCCCCATATTGTAAGCTACCAATATTTTTTCTCTTATACTACAGCCTTGTAATCTTAAGGGCCATCAACCCTGTATATTAATTTGTAGTTTAGCTACATTTTCAACACAGAGAACCAATATAACATTGTAATATTGACAAAATGCTTATTTGCATAGTTAAGTGTCCGTGACATAGTCCACACGTGTAATAAAAAAAAAAAAATCGGTCAGTTCCCCCAAACATTTTTTTTTTTTTTGACTTCCAGTCCATTACACCCTTTGACTTTATTTCATAGCCCGCTGCAACCTGCAAATGACTGGACTGTTTCTTTAGCTTCTGATGAGACCCTTGGACCAGATTCTCCTTGGCTCCACAGTGTGGTCCAGATTGGTGAGATATGGGACTATTCAGGCGCCGTGTTAACCTTCGTTGTTTTTTCTTTTCAATCTTTGATTTCCCTTTTGTGGCCATTACCAGGCCTTTGGGTTTTGGAGACCTAGTTGCCTCTGTACAAACGTAGTCCATATTAACCACGTCATCAGGATCTGTCAACAAGTTTGTGTTTTCAGGAACTGCCACCCACTTGGCTAAAACATCTTCTGTGGTGTCCTGGGTGTGTCCACTAGTTTGATAATCTTCTGGACAACGTAAATGAGATTGAGGATCTGGATTTTTGAATTCCAGATCAGGGAGTATATTCTCAGGAGGGTGCCTATCTGTTTCTGAAATAACAGCAGCACAATCAAAGTCAATTCTTTCTCCTTCCTCTTTGTCATCAGTGAGGGCATTGAGTTTACTTTCCCTGGTCTCCTTTTGTGACCGTGTCTCTTTTAGCCTTGGAATCTCTTTCTCCAACTTCATCTTTATAGCAAATCGTAATATTGCAACCGCATTGAAGATACACGTATAGGAACGTACAGCTTGCTTGGTTAGGAGGTAGGATTGATAGCCCGACTGAACCACTTTAGCCGCTTCTCCCATGTCCGTCATCTGTTTCAGAGCGAGGTTTAACTCTGTTTCATTTTCTCTATTCTTGACCTGCAGCTGCAGGTGCTCCTTCCGGGTCTTGTCCAGCTCCAGCTGCAGCCGGGCCCCCTCATTTGCCGTGTGGTCCAGCTGCTTGTAGATATCAGCCATCTCGCTTTTATAGCGCAGTGTCAGGCAAACCACCTGACGGACGGACACCTCCTCTCTCTTGGCGCACTGTATCTCGCGCTCAGCCATCTGCTTCTGCAGCTCTTCAACCTGATCGTGCCAGACCTCCCTCAGGGTCTTCACCTCTTTCTGGTGCTTTCTCTGGGTTTGCATCAGCGCCTCCATTTTTTGGAGCTCTGCAGTTTGTGTCGCCTGGATCGCCGCTGATTCTGTATTCTGCAGTGCTTCCTGCATTTCTAACTTTTCCTGGATCAATTGCTTCTCCACTTTTTCTGCTTGGTGAAGCTTCTCATCACCTTCACTGATCTGGTCAGTCAAGTCTGAATTTTTCTGTGTCAGACTTACATTCTCTCTTTTTACAGTCTCTAAATTACTCAGGGTATTCTCATAGGTTTCCTTCAATGTACACAGCTCTGTGCTGCGAGCGTAGACCTCATGGCGTGAGAGTTCCAGCTCTGCTTTAAGCGCATGAACCTCTTGTAGAGCCTTCCCGTATTTCTGTTTTAGGATAGCAATCACGGTGTTGGCCTTTTCCAGACTAGTCGTCACCTCTTCCAGCTCACTCTGTAAGAGAGACTCTGTTTTCTTCAAAGCCTCGTGCTCTTGTAAAGCTGGGAGTATACACCTCTGTAACTCTGCGTTCGCTTCTTGCACCTTCTTATAACATTCTCGCTCCTTCCCCAATCCCTGCCGCAGGACTTCATAATCATGGCGGGCAGCTTGGAGTGCAGAAACCAAAGCCTCTTTATCCTGGTTCAAGGATTCAGCTTCCCTCTGCTCCTCCTTTTCCTTTGCCACTGTTCCCGTGACAATTCTGCCGGTCCCTCCGGTCTGCAGCACATCTTGGTGCCTTTCTGACGCATGTCCTGACAGCGCAGGCTCAAGTGGCTCGGTCACTTCCCCTGTGACTTGAGGAACAGTTTTCTTTTTCTTCTTCTTTCTTTTTGCTTTATTAGCTCCAGAGATATCAGTGGTACTGGGCACACACTCACTGGTATCAGCTTCCACATCTTGCTTGCACTCACAGGGCGTTGCTTGCTTTTGCAGCTGTTTGTCTTTGAAAATTTTGGGGCACACATCTTCCATGTGACCCACTTCACGACAGGTCCAGCACACCAAATTCACCTGTAGGTATGGCTCTCCTCCAGGGGCCACACACAAATCGTCATCATCATCATCATATGGCCTGAAGGGACACTGTTTTGCATGATTATGTACATTACAAAACAAACATTTCAAGTCGGCCATTTTAGAAACCCGGTAGGGACAATTGCTAGCTGCAACTTCACTCACTTCAGCAATTTACATACAGCACTTGCTAGCTGCAAATTCACTCACTTCAGCAAAAGGCATTAGCTTTACAAACAGCACTTGCTAGATGCAAAATTTATTTATTTTTTCTTCAGCAAAACATTTTGGTTTTCTGTTTGGGTTCAGGGTGCTATTGCATCCACACTTCGCACATTCTCTGTGTATGCTAGAAGCACAACTGATATACACAGTGGAACAGACTTCACTCATAGCATCTGTATTTTACTTCAGCTGGGCGGCCATTTTAAACCCCCGCATTTATTTGCAAACCCACAGACTTTAGTGTCTGCCCGCATTCTCCACCATATGTGACAAACGCCCCTCTTTTGTAGTGCTGACGTCTGTCTGGGTTCTTCCCGACACAGTCTTCTAGGGTTAATTATACAACAAACAGGATCATGCAAAGTATTATGCTGCTTAACTCAGGCTTCTGCCTGCTTTATTTTCATCCAAGTAAGGTACTGCAGCTTTAACATGTGAAGGTTAGAGGTACTCAGATACTTTCATTCAGCAGTTCACATATTTCAGTGTTACAATATTTCCCACACTGTTATTTCAAGAAATAAAACCAAAATCATATAAGCAAAATCCTATCCCTTTCAGGGATCTAACTACACATCAGAATCAGTCTCTCTAACAGCTGCTGGCCAACTAAACTGGTTCCCCAGCTTAAAACAATGCTCTCTCATTTAGGGTCACAAGATACAGCACAGTCTTGTAGCAACAGCAGTAACCATTTGTTTTGTCTTATCTGTATGTGGTGTCCAGGCAAATCCTCTGGTACTGTGATACGTGGCGGGCCGTCAACCCTGACACTGGAAACAGGGGAGCAGCGATACCCCCAGCCTCCAGGCTCTAAGGAGAGAGAGTGAAATGCAAAACCTCTCTGCTCTAAATACCTGTGCATGTGATTAGAAGAGCAGGTGAGGGAGAACTAGAGCCATTGTAATCTGTGGTCTGGATTTTCCATCCAGCTGCCTGAGTTAATGTGAAGCTGTGGAACGGATCATTTTTAGCTATTCCTGCACTTTCTGCTCTAAAATGGGGCAGAAAGCTGCCTAACATCTTTGGACTATGTCACAATATATATATATATATATATATATATATATATATATATATATATATATATATATATATATATATATATATATATACACTCAACTCAATGTATGAAGTGTACCTTAAACATGATATTATCAATAGTTTCCCTTTGCCCTTCATTAAAAAAACAATTACTATCACAAACCTTTATCTTCTCTACTGGTCCAGCTGCAGAAAACAACAAGGGCAAGTATACACTACCCTTTCTTTGGTTACACACTACCACACAGGCAACATCACAAGCCTATACAAATAGGGAGCGCCCCAACCTCTTTTCTTTTTATCACAAACCTTGGCAGTAAAATGAATTAGTGCTTAAATAGCAACCTAATTATGAGTGCAAAACAGTTCCCCTGTATTAAACTCCTGGGTCTTAATTTCAACTGCCTTATTTTGTGCCTTCCGAAATTCCCTCCTTGTATTGGATATTTTATTGGTGAAAATCCTTGTGAAGCGGGTGCCATCCAGAAGTTCCCATCCATGCTGCTTGCACTTTGTGCTCAGGAACTCTGGGAGCAGAGAAGGCACAAAGGAGAGAACATTAGAGAAACATAAACGAGTACAATTACCAGTGTATGACTATTGATAATGGGGTGAATGAAGCAGGTTTGGGAACCTTTGGAAGACACTCTTGGGTATTCTATCTTCATTGTACTGTAGAAAGTTTTTGTCACTTCTTTATTGACTACCCATGGCTGGCCTTAGGTGGTTGCCCTGCGTCCCACGCCTTCGTAAGCCCTGCACTCCCTCTTCTTGTTGGCATTGGGTTCTAACTTCCAGAGGGGGGAATCCCCATCATGAAACGCGTAGGCAGGAGTCAATATTGAAGTGCCGGTCAGGTGATCAGGCCGTCCTACTGCCGTCATCACTACGGGCCACAGTCGCGGAATTACGTGGGGCACATATTGTGTGTACCGAACACATGAGACATCAGGAGGACTGTTTGATACCGGGAGATATCTTGTGGGGTTCCCTAACCTTTGCGGCACTTCTGATTCAATGCTTTTAACTAACAGGAACATTGTGAGTATGTTTCTGTATATGGAGGTTGTACAATAAAATTTTAAACGTTATTGCGCAATCCATTTCTCTCTTTGTCACGGTAACTTATGACAGGATGTAATTTACACCAAATAACTGGGTTGAACTGGTACGAGACTTAGATATGATAAAATATAATTTATTCCTTTAAAAAGGTGAACACACGAGATATACAAATAACAGACAAAATATGGACACTCACTTAAATGGAAATGATGAAACAGTCAAATCTAGACTGACAGTTCATACAGCAATCTTCATAATCTCAAAACACGAAAGACATGAAGGACAATAGCCATAGGCTGAGCCTGGTTCTTATACCATTATTTCCCATTGAACACAACCTAAACCCAGCCCCTCTCATAAATCAGTGGTGAGGTTGACAGTTTTCCTCAGAGTAAAACTCCTCCCACCCAAGGACGTTTAAAAACTGCTTTTCCTATCTAAATAACTTCATAACTTCAGTTCAGTAGTACTTACTGGCACGTGAGACATATTAATACATTCCGGCACGCATGACGCTCCCAATAAGACTAAATATTACCGTGTAATAGTAAAATTAAGAGAGATATTAATATCTGTTGCTTAGTACCTGCTACACATCATGTGTTTGTAATCGTTATGTGCGAATCAGTCCCACGAATACACATATGTAGCTTTTAGCACGTTCAGCCGAGGACATCTCATAATATTCTTATATTTAATAAGGTCACTTATTCTGATATCTCCTTGCGTAACCGCACCCCTGGCCCCCATCAAGAAATCCTTTGAAGCAGGGACTCCTGTAGTGAACATTTGTCACTGGTGCTATATTTCACACCCAATGCCCCAGCCTTGGTCCTAGCTGTCTACCAGCAATATGTATTAACATACTCCAACCCCCTCTGTACCTTTTCACACCCAACTTCAATCAAGCCTTTTGAAGCCCAGACTTTTCTGAAAAGACACACCACATTTGTATTTTCTTAAACTGTAGCTCATTAACCCCTTAAGCCCCAGTGTGTGTGTGTGGTGCAGACACTGGCCCAGAAACAATACATTTATACAGGGGAATAAACAGATGGATATTGAAGCAAGGCAAAGCACATTACTGGACCTCAGTCCAGTTAACCCCTTGCTTCCCTGATGAGAGTAGAGGGTGGCCAAATGGGGGGGTAACCCCTTTAATCCCGGGCCAAATCCTCTCGATCGTGATACTCTTTATCCCATGATATTGAGATTTATACTGCCTGTGGACAAAGACTGTTTTGAAGATCCAGCTGAACCAGGGATGTTGCGTGGGGTTCGTGCAGCTCTGGAGAAGACAGGACTCAGATGGTTCATCGTACAGATTCTCTCCACTGTGTGATTTATTCCTATTTCTAGGAAGTAGGCATTATTTGGGACATTCGTTGGGAAGGGAATTAATTTGCTGTACAATACTGCGCAATGCCCTGTCCCTTCTTTTGTCTCTTCAATCAGGACCATCATTTACATTAAGAGAAGTTTCACATCATAGTGGAAACTCAACAGGAAGAAAAGACTCTTCTTTATTCATCACAAGGACTCTGATTGGTTATATCCTGTGAGGACTTTATCACCTTCATCACCTTTATTTGTATAGTATGTTGGTCACCAGTTGTTATTGTTTCACATCTTTGTGATTCACTTTCTAGCACCAGGGTTGTTCACCTACATTTCTATTTCACTCATCCACTCGGAGACCACATTGAGATGGTCTCCACTTTAGGGATCTAGGCAGCTCATTTCTTTAATTATTAACATGTATTATTTTCATTCACTGTGCACTGCACCGTTATATCTTTGATCGAGTGCTACATATAGTATTTTTCACTTTTGTAGGATATCTGTCAAATGGAAACTCACCCTTTTCAGGATGGAAATAGCCTTTCCCACTTTGTATGTGGTTTACGAAATGAAGTTGGAATGCTCCTCTAGCAAGGCTCTTAATAGTGGTGGTCACTATGTGATGTGTCCTCGGTAAGAAAAAATAGCACAAATAGTGTAACTCTGTATAAAATCACAGCTATATTGGATACAATATTGCACTTACATAATTCACAGAAGTATTAGGCACGTAATAATTATAGGTGAGTGGCTCGATCCGTTTCTCCCCTGTCCCGGTCTGTGTTTCTCTGTCCTTTTTGCCAGGCTCCCGGTGAGCATCACGTCACATTCGGTGGTGGGCCGCATCACTTCCGGTGCCTCCGGGAACAAGATTGTGCAGGAGAATGGACTGCGCTATCCTTGATGTCATAGTTGCAACGCGGCCGAGCGACGTGCACTGCAGGCAGCTGGAGGAGACAGGGAGGCGTGGCCGTGAGCGGTTCGCCCTCATTTGCTGAACTGCTCACGTGACGCGGCCATCACCTGAAGAAAACAAAATCCCACGTCTGCTCTCTGGAAAAGCAGTAAAAGGCAGCGCACTGCCAAAAAACGCAGGAGGCTCACTTGTACAATAAAAGGTTTATTCCATAAGGGGATCACACACCACCCATAGACAGCTTCAAAAACCACACCAACACGTTTCGGGCCATGTACACCTTGATAAAGGGCACACGGCCGGAAACACGTTGGTGTGGTGGTTTTTGAAGCGGTCTAGGGGTGATGTGTTATCCCCTTATGGAATAAACCTTTAATTGCACAAGTGAGCCCCCTCCTGCGTTTTTTGGCAGTGCGCTGCCTTTTTCTGCTTTACCTGCTCTTTGTTATCTTGCTGGTGGATCTGCATGCCTTTTAAGAAGGAACCGCAATAGGACCGCACTGGAAGATGAAACTGAACAGTGATTTACCCTTGTGGGCTTATGCTTTCAATTATTAGGTTTACGGGACAATTTATGTACTATATTATTGTGTCAGTGTACACTAGGTACTAGTCCCTGTCCCCAATAGGGATTATATATGTATCACTAACCTCAGTGCAGAGGTCCAGGCGGATATACTCATATATACACACACATGTATATGGGACTGATCTCTTTCTGATGCGTTGGCCACCTACATCTCACGTCTGTTCTCTGATCTGCAACCCTGCAGTTCGTGCCTGCGCGCGCGTCGTGCTTGGTAAGTAAACTTTCATTGGATTGTAGAAATTTGATTTTGAGTGGCACAGTAGCACGGCACTGCTGGCTGCTTTGGGTATAATCACGGCCTTAGAGATAATGGGGAAAGACGGGTTGCATATCTGAGACGTGAATGTGCTCACTAGTGATATTTCTATTTGCTGCTACATTGACACATTTAGTTCCCAACTCCCTGATTACACAGCCGGATGCTTTCTGCTATCCACAAACCTCAGGGTTTATGTCATGCATGGTGTCCTGCAAAAGTAATGGTATTGTGCCTGATTGACATAATTTGTCATTGTTTTCTGTTGAACAATGGGTGAAAGCAATTTGAATCTCAATTTAGAAAGGCGAATAGAAGATGCATGGTCTAGGAGAGATAGTCAATTAAAATTATTTTTCTTTATAAAGCAAATGTAAGTGTTTCTAATAGTTATGTAAGATAAATACAGTTACATAAATACAAATACTTAAAGGTTCCTTAATATTTACAGAACAAAAATGCTTTGCCAACAATCCCTTGTCCCTAATGTGCATGTCTGTGGGAGGTGAGGTGAAAAGAGCTCTCTCAGTGTCACATTTACAGCACAGCAACCTCTCACACCCCAGCCTGTCTGCTACTGGGCATAACGACAACAGGATGTCACACTACGCATGCGCAGAGCGCACACGTCGCCGCCAATAGCAAGCCCTAGTGACACGCCCACAGAGATGACGTTTCAATATGCCGGCAACGCGAGAATGGAGACATATGTAAGCATTAGCGGCCATCTTGGTTGAGGGTACCCGAAATAATGGACAGACGCGAACAACAAAAAAATCACCAAGGGAATGAATTGGCGACCACACAGAAAAACGATGGCAAGGCCAAGAACACAGAGGTGTCGTCATGCTCCATTTCACATAGCCACAACACCGCTGTAAAGTATGTTCCCTATAAATATATAAAGTAAATATAATGAAATGAGTGTAAGAAATATATACAGTAGAAATGGTGTCACTAGCACCTAAAAAAGAATGATTGTCTTTCATATTACCATTTCAAAACAGGATGACAGCTTCCAGTCAGCAGCAATGAGTTTGTCTTTCTGTGTATGATCATTATTAACGTCTAGCAATAATATTTGTATTTTCGTTTTTATTGTGACCTCAATTTTTAGCCCCCAAAATATGTTATGTCCTTTTTACTGTTGTTGTTCTCTGTTATCAGGGCACGGCATCACTTTGTGTGTGAATGCGTATTATACATATACTACAGTTCTGATCTATTATACTCAGTCCCACATGGAAATATTACTGTATGTTAATTTGCATGAATACCTACTCTTAGTCTCAAACCAGCATAGCCAGCACAACCAACCTCACACTGATGATACCCAACAAGGTTGAAACATGTCTGTGAGTGGGTTTACTGGCTTTGCATCTCACCCCAGCCTATGCTTAAAAGCTGTGTTTTAAGCAGCAGGCATTGGCTTAAGGGTTGCTCGTGTAATATGAGCTTGAGACAAAAGGTGGCACTGTGTGCTCATTTGCATGTCATTTCCCAGAATCCCTTGCTGCAGTGGAAGTGCTGTGTGCTAGGCGATAATGGTGAAAGACAGGGTTGCAGACCTGTCTAAGACATGCAAATGAGCATACAGTAATATTTCCATTTGCTGTATGCTTTACTGCGGAGGTTTTTTGTCACTTTTTTTACCCACCATCTGTCACTGTCTATACTCTGCCACACTCTCTCCCAATTACAGACACTCTGCCACACTCTCCCAATTACCAACACTCTGCCACACTCTCTCCCAATTACAGACACTCTGCCACACTCTCTCCCAATTACAGACACTCTGCCACACTCTCTCCCAATTACAGACACTCTCCCACTTACACCCCCCCTCTCCCCCCCCCACACACACACACACTCCCACTTACACACAAACACTGCTCGTCTCAAGCAGGAAGCAGACCCGCCGGGCTAAGGTAGGAAGGTGAAAGAACCGACCTGAGCCGAGCGACAGAGTCCGGATAGAGTAGTGAGTCGTAATCTGAAGGTCAGGGCTGGCAGCAGAGCTGCGTAGTTGGTGTGGATGCAGAGGTTGAGGCAGGCTAAAATCAAAGGTTAGTCGAGGTACTTGCAATGTTCAGGCAGGCTGAAGACAAGGGTAATCAAGGTACGTGAGCCGGGTCTGGTAACGTGAGAGACAAAAAGCATATAAACGCGTTGCATGGACACAGCAGGAAACTGTAACTTTGCTCGGCAACTTCCTGCTAACAGGGTTGTCCTTTTAAAGGAAGCTGCCAGGAGCAAAAATGGACGATCCAACCACAGTGGGCGAGCAAGAGCAAAATCCCGAACCAGAATGTAAAAACCCGAAAAGGAATTTGCCAAACCTCGCACACACTTTCACACTTACACACTTACACACTTACACACTTACACACTTTCCCACTTACACACACACACACACTTTCCCACTTACACACTTACACACTTTCCCACTTACACACTTTCCCACTTACACACTTTCCCACTTACACACTTACACACACACACACTCTCCCACTTACACACTTACACACTTACACACACACTCTCCCACTTACACACTTACACACACACACACACTTTCCCACTTACACACACACACACACACACACACACACTCTCCCACTTACACACACACACACACACACACTCTCCCACTTACACACACACACACTCTCCCACTTACACACACACCCTGCTGAGAGACCGCGCACTTTTACCCAATCCTTCCTCTCCGTCCTATCAGCCAGAACTTGACGCGACTTCCTGCGCCAGAAGGAGCAGGGAGAGGAAAGATAGCAATGACCGGTCGGCTGCCGCAGCTGTGCTTGGAAGCCGCCGTCACTGCTATATGGGGCGCCGCTGCGCTGCCGGGCCTGTCCCAGCTCTCCCTCCCTGGCAGCCGCGGAACCCCGGAGTTCTGTTCTAGATAATCTAATGCAGCTGGGAGAGTTGTATTTGACCTAAAATCCCTGCTGCAGTCAATGCCCTGAACCCAAATGCCCGAGACTAGAATTACCCTTATAAGATGGTGTTTGTGTTTTGCTTATTAATCGCCATTTACTTGAATGGAGTTTAATGAGCAAGAATATATTGCACTTTTGTGAATATGCCCGTGTGTGTAGACTTGTTAAATTAGTGGTGGTTGTCAGTAGCTTATGAAACAATACAATACATCTTTTCTGTTGACAGAATTTACGTTTTTCCGAAGTACGTTTTGGAATACAGTAATTGTAATAATATATTCTTATATAGCGCTGACCGTGCACGCAGCCCTGTACATAGGATTTTTCAAGCACAACTAGTCCTCGTCTCGAAGAGCTTACAATCTAATTATCGGTGCCTGAAGCACGGAAGTAAAGTGACTTGCCCAAGGTCACATGGTGCTGACACTGAGATTTGAACTAGGTTCACCGGCAGTGACAATGCCAAGGAGCAAAGTGTGACCTTTGTGTTGTGGCCAATCCAGGGGACTTTTCTCTTATAGCTTCATATATGCAACAAAAGATCTTTCCTGTATGGTCCTTGGTAAAACTGTGATGGATTGGATAAAATGCCTATTTCTTCATCTGTAATACTTTGCTATGATTCCTTACTCAAAATGGCTACCGCAGCTACCCCTCCCTTCAAGTAAGGAAGATGGCACCGAGGAATTCCCCTCAAATGCTGATGTGTCCAAAAAACCTGCAATAACAGGACCATAAACTGCAACAACAAGACCATACAAGGAAAAGACCCAACAAGAACCAATGAGATGCTGACGTGTATTTACACACAACCTTTAGACCTGAGAGAGCTTCTTTTGCATACAATCCCCCAATGCAGCCTCTATATATGAACGTGGTCTGTAGTAATAAAGTCAGACATTATCATACTGAACGTGTGTCAGCGTGATCTTTTCTCAGTGCACGCATTACCTACGTAGGAAAATAATCTGGACGGGGACAGATACTCTGCAGACGATTGTTCTGATCCAAATCAGTTGGCGCCCAACGTGGGGCTCTGGGTTTTGAACCAACGGACAGCCGTGCGCAGAGGGACCGGGGTGGACCAAGTGCGGACGCGGCAGGAGACTGATCACCTCTGGAGTACGGTAAGATAACATTTATTATCTACCGATACGCACTGTCTCCGCTGTTGGTCTATTTCTGTGTCTCATACGGCTCTCCGAAGGTCACCTAAAGACAGGTAGATATCTTGCCCAGAGCCCGTTTTAAACTCAAACCTGTTACCTAGACTATCTGTCACTCGGTATATGTTTACATGTTGTATATGTTAGTCAGTGCCGCAAGTGGGAGCCCGGAGTGGAGTGGGATTTTTGTCGGCTGACTAGAGGTCGTGTCATTGTACGTTGTAAACTTGGTGGAAGGAGGGGTAAAGGGGGAGTAAGGTATAGTCGGTTCAGAGAGGAACACATGATCCCTGGAGTGACTGCGTGGTTGGCGCGTTGCAGAGGGAGGGGTGTTAAAGGCGCGTTACGGTTGGTAACTGCGCGGAATCCCTTTGATCCCTGATTGATCCCTGAACAACATTTCCCTCTCTCTCGTAATCAAGTTGTATGTTATGTCCAAAATGTGTTTGTGTATTAGTGTTGAGAATTCATGAGGACGGGTGGGGATTGTTGAGAGTAGAAGAGATAGCCCATAGGTGCTTGGGCGATAACCCCTAGACGTTAAACTGCCCGAACTCCTGTTTTTTCAGCGTTAAGGTACGCTTTGCAGTAGAAAAGAAAGTGAATAGGAAAGAAATAGCAAGTGGATTTGCCAATAGTTGAGGAACTTGGTATTGAGGGTTATTTTTATGAAAGGTTTATATGCAGAAATTGGGATACAATTAGATACTGTGTATATTATTTGGAAGGGAAAGAAAGTGTTATAAGTAAAGGGAAAGAAAATGTTATAAGTGAAGGGAAAGAAGAAAAAAAAGCAGGGCATTTTTGCTAGTAATTGCAGTGTAGAGAAAAAAAAAAAAAAAAAGGTGCAGTTTTAACATTTGAGCACAGGCAAGTAAGACAGGGAAAGGAGTCTTAGCCTGCCACCTAGTGGCCGAGAGAAAGAACAGAACGGAAAAGGATGGGACAGCCCTGGTAACATTTATTTGAAAGCTTTGTTCGTACTGGCCACACGAATGGGTCTTTTAAAACCAGAAATATTCTTTTTCCTTCTGTTCTAATGGCAACTAGAAAGAGGGGTCTTTTTCTGTGGGAGGGAGAAGTTCAGGGAGCGCAGTCTTGTGTGTTTTTGAATCCCACAAGGAAACATACCTTACGTTAGTATGAGTCAAAATAATTCTGTTGAGGGACAGAAGGGTCCCGCTGCATTTATTTTATCATTGCCAGGATAGAAGTTAATATAATAACAAGTGAAAAAGAAAGCAAGTAGGGTGTTTAAAGTATGTAGTATTACTGCAGCAGAAGGCAGGTTACAACCAGAAATGTGTCGAAAGATATTGAAAGAAAAGAGAGGAATTTTGAATGATAACAACCTGCTGAAGATAGCAGAAGCCTGGTTTAATGTTACCAAGGCTGTCCAGAGAAAAATGGACCAAGCAGGAGATAGACAAGGGAGGGAAGATTGTTTTAATTGTGGTGTGACTGATTTATCTATACTCACTCCTTTGTTACCTTCGCTCCCAGCTGCAGCAGCACCCCCACCTATACAACCCACTACCCCGCCCACAGATGACAAACCAACCTTGACTGTTCATGCAGAAGAACTATATCCTGTGATGCAGGCAGATGGTTCCTATTACACCCCGACTGTGCCCCTAATGCCCCTGATGCCAGTCCTTTCATCCCAAACAATCACTGCCCCAGCGGTAGGGATTCAAGTCTACCCTGACACAACAATAGCACACAGACCCAGCAGCAGTGTCCACTACAGTGCGCCCTATAGTTTTGACTCAGATAGTGAGTCACAGGCCGTTGCACAGGAGGCAAACATGACCTGGAATATTAACCCCAGACACCCCCCAGTACCCGACCGCTGCCCAAGGTTATATGGGCAGATGCCCAAGCAGGTAGAAGGCGCCCCAATAATGTAAGTCACCTCATCCCCTTCCTGGTAGACACAGGTGCAGCCAGGAGCGTAATTAGAGCTGCAGACATACCCGACCCTTCCTATTTGTCTGATATTGATGTTTTATGTGTGGGGGTAGATGGCACACCGCGCTCTAGCCCATTAACACGACCCCTGCAGATAGGTCCCTACCCTGAACTATTTGCACGATTTGTAGTTTCCTCCACTTGCCCGCTTAATCTGTTTGGCGCTGATGTTTTGTCCAGGTTACAGGCCTCCATAATATTCTCCCAGGACGACACCATTGATGTAACCTCCCCGCTCTGGGAATCAGATGTCTCTGCCCTTTGTTCCCTTCCAATACTTTTGGCATTAGCGGACAAACCCTCAGCTGCCAGTATACCGCCCGCTGTCATGGATAGGATCTCGTCCAAATTATGGTCCACAGGCCCTGAGGATATCGGGCACCTAAGGGTACCACCCATTGTTGTACAGCTCAAACAAGGGGCCCCGCTTCCCCGTAAACTGCAATACCCCTCATTTTCCCTGTAAAGAAACGCCCCGCGAAGGGTAAACCTGATAAGTATAGAATGGTTCAAGATCCTCAAGCAGTAAAAGATGCAACCATTGTACGATGTCTTAATAACAAATCTTTTCCAGATGACCCCAGAGGCTTCCAAGAATTTCACTGTTCTCAAACAGGTAATATCCTCGGCCCCTGCCTTGGGCCTCCAAGACTATGATTTACCCTTTAAGCTTTTCGTATCAGAACGAAATGGACATGCAACTGGAGTGTTAACACAGCCACACGCTGGCCGATGTCGACCTATTGGTTATTACTCCAGCCGTCTCGATGCTGTGGCTCGTGGTGGACCGTCCTGTCTTCGTGCTGTCTTTGCTGCTCAAGCACTGCTGGATAGAACTTCGGACATTGTTCTAGGGCATGACCTCATTCTCCTGGCACCACATGACATTGCTGCTATTCTCAATCAGACACAGTCAAAACATCTGTCCGCTCCCAGACACCTCAGGTTGCAATGCTCGCTTCTCATTCCAGACAATGTCACCTTTCTCCGTTCTCCGGTGCCAAGTGCTTAACCCCTCCACTCTTCTTCCACTTCCCGAGGGGGGAGATGTGCAGGGACATGAACAAGAATAAAGCACAGCTGGAGTCGACCTACCCCATGATTGCTTCGAACTCATGAAGCTAGAAACAGCTCATCTGCCCATGGTGAGTGAAAAGCCGATACAGAACCCAGATCTAATCCTGTTTGTGGATGGTTCTCGATATGCTGATCAACAAGGCACCTACCATACGGGTTATGCTGTCACCACAGTCTCTGTGGTCCTACTGGCAAGCACACTACCGTCGACAGCATCTGCACAAGAAGCCGAACTACAAGCTCTCACTGCAGCGTGTAAACTGGCAGAAGGACAAACGGTGAATATCTACACTGACTCTAGATGTGCCTTTGGAGTAGCACATGATTTTGGCGTCATTTGGCAAACCAGGGGATTTCTGACAGCAGCAGGAACACCAGTGAAACACAGCTCAGCCATACAAGCTCTGATGGACGCCCTACTCCTTCCAAGCCATGTGGCCATCCTGAAGGTAAAGCCCATGGGAAACTGAACACAGAAGAAGCCAGAGGAAACCATCTGGCGGATGCTGCGGCAAAACAAGCTGCCAGCGGGATACGAGAAGTGGAAGATCGAGTGGACACGACAAGGATGGTTCTGTTAATGCAGAACCTCCCAGTGAATCGAGAATATATGAAGAAGTTGCAAGAATCTGCAACAAAGGAAGAAAAGGAAAGCTGGAAGAAAAGAGGTGCATCGCCCCAAGAAGGAATTTACGAGTACAAAAAGAAACTTTGTCTGCCACGGGCACTGTATCCTGCTGTGGTACAATGGGCACATGGAGCAGCACATCTCTCAAAGACTCTTAGGAATGCACTGATCGACAAATACTATGTGGCGCCTGGAATTACCCCAATGACTAGTAATTTCTGCAAATTATGTACAATTTGTGCAAAGTGTAACCCAGGGTGTGTGGAAAAACCACCGCAGAAACACCTTGCAAGGCCCCGCTTTCCCTGCTACACTAGCTAAAGAAATTTGGTCCGCGCTAGGGACCACCCTTGCTTTCCACACCCCATACCATCCCCAGAGTAGCGGAAAGGTAGAAAGAATGAATGGCACACTGAAAACTAGAATGTTGAAAATGGCCCAGGAAACAAATATGCCCTGGCCAGATAGTCTACCCATTGCTTTGTTCAGTGTTCGATACACCCCACGAGGGGAACATGCTCTATCCCCATTTGAGATACTGTTTGGTACTGCCCCCAAACTTGGTTGTTATTACCCACAGCAGTTACAGATGCAGTCTGATGTTTTGACCAAATATGCAACTGCCCTAGCGCAAGAACTAACCAATATGCATGGTCGAGTGTTTTCTTCTATTCCAGATCCAGATCTAGATACCGGGACTCATAAACTCGTGCCCGGAGACTGGGTGCTTGTGAGAAATTTGTAAGGAAACATTCCCTAGAGCCCAGATATGATGGTCCTTTCCAAGTTCTGTTGACCACAGCGACATCAGTCAAACTAGCTGGCAAGAAGGTTCCAGCTCCCAACGAGGACACCTCAGAAGGAAAATGATGCTATATATCTTTTGTTTGTTGGGTCTAGGGGGGGGGGGGGGGGGCACAAAAGGTTGCTATCACCCAATATGAAGGGGTAGTCACGTTTTGGTATAATTCATACAATACTCATGTAGCTACTTTCTCCTTTGATTATTGTAATATAGTCCGCTGCCCCTCAACACGTTGGCAATATAATCGATACAGCAATGTCGGTTTCAGGTCTACTTATATATGTGTAACGGATTCCTACTGGGGAAAGGAATGTGATTACTGGGGAGCAGTAGGATGGAACACAGGAACAGATTGGGGATACCGACCACAAAATGGTCTAGCAAGGAAAGACGGGATAGCAAAAGATTCTTGCCCAAATAGGCATCGCAATAGTTATTATTTTTGTTTTGTTTGTGATTATTGTCTGCTGTGTTCTCCCATGTTTTAAAAAGTTCATGACCAAAGCTGTTGACAATAGCATTCCTACCCTTTTTCTGCAGTCAGATAATAATACTCCACTCTTGGAAGATGGTCCATTTACTCCGTTACAGTCCCTCCCAGTTAAGTACAATAGTATAAATCCATAGGGACAGCATCTGACTTCCTTATGTGCAAAGTCTGTGGCAAGGGGGGTCATGGACAAGCCATGACTCGTCTAACGTACAGCACAAAAGAGTTCCCAGGCACATCTGGACAGATGAGTTAGTATACATCTAGGGACAGACTCAGAAATAGACATTTCAAGGGGGGACTGTGATGGATTGGATAAAATGCCTATTTCTTCATCTGTAATACTTTGCTATGAT
Organism: Ascaphus truei; assembly: GCF_040206685.1. Taxonomy (NCBI): domain Eukaryota; kingdom Metazoa; phylum Chordata; class Amphibia; order Anura; family Ascaphidae; genus Ascaphus; species Ascaphus truei. Next base: position 42,630 of record NW_027455149.1, read on the forward strand.
TCCTTACTCAAAATGGCTACCGCAGCTACCCCTCCCTTCAAGTAAGGAAGATGGCACCGAGGAATTCCCCTCAAATGCTGATGTGTCCAAAAAACCTGCAATAACAGGACCATAAACTGCAACAACAAGACCATACAAGGAAAAGACCCAACAAGAACCAATGAGATGCTGACATGTGTATTTACACACAACCTTTAGACCTGAGAGAGCTCCTTTTGCATACAATCCCCCAATGCAGCCTCTATATATGAACGTGGTCTGTAGTAATAAAGTCTGACATTATCATACTGAACGTGTGTCAGCGTGATCTTTTCTCAGTGCACGCATTACCTACGTAGGAAAATAATCTGGACGGGGACAGATACTCTGCAGACGATTGTTCTGATCCAAATCAAAACCATAACTAGGGAAGTGAAAAGGAACCTTGATGATTTTGAAGATGGAACAGAAAGAGAGTGAGCATTCATTGAGTGGATACGTTTATCAATGTTTTACAGACATACTGACATATGTTATGTCTGTATTAGGTATGTTATACAAGTTGGCATCTATTCATGGTTCAATTAACTCAGAAAAAGAAAGTGTAAACAATGTTACTCTTTACGTTTATCAGGAGCTCTCAAGATTAAAAAAAAATGGTCAAATAACCTGCATAAATCAAATGAAACAAATAAGCCTGAAGCCAGACATACACACTTGATCTCCCTCATGCCTCCCCGCAACCTCTTCCCCTGTAAATGGTGTTAACCTTTTAATTTAACACTGACCTTCCTTAAATTTTACCCCACAAATCAAGCAATAGCCTGCCCTCATTGCTAGTGTCCCACACTCAGTCACTTCTACCACCCATTGTGACCAAGCACTGCCATACACAGCACTTATTCCCTCACCTACTGTCTCTGTTAGTCTCCCACCATACCTATTAGATTGTAAGCTCTTCGGGGCAGGGATTTCCTTTCCTTTTGTCTGATTTTGCTGCACTTATTGTATAATTATAATTCCCTGTACTGTATTCTTTGAAGCGCTGAGTACACTTTTGGCGCTATATAAATAAAGGCATACACTGGCGACACACTTTATTCGAGCTCGGCTAGTCCCACGAATTCGGGTATACCCGGGTGTATTGAGGTTTGTGACTGTTTTCTGCCCGAGTGCATTGAGGTATTTTCCAAGCAGGGATTGAAGCATTTTATTCCCGCTGGCTGCAATACTGCACAGTATATATATATATACTGCATTACAATTCATGAATTTATGCCATCTGGTAGACACGCGAAGCATTGCAGCCTATTAAATCCTAATCATTATCATTTAACAGATCAGCCGCCCGTCAGCCAGGCATGAACCAAGGCTGGTAAGGCAAACGCAACGGGGCTTGTCAGAGGTGAGGAGCGGCGCATTCCAGGTATCTGCCAGGTACATACTGGGTATTTGCTCGAATAAAGTGTGTCGGTGCAGTACAATACAAATAAGCACTATAGCAGAATGGCAAGAACACAAGTTCTTTCATGAGTTTGGAATGTCATTAAAATGCT